>NW_021703782.1:103134778-103227832 GCF_005190385.1 Monodon monoceros
GTACGCGGGCCTCTCACCGTTGTGGCCTCTCCCATTGCGGAGCACAGGCTCCGGACGCGCAGGCTCAACGGCCATGGCTCACGGGCCCAGCCGCCCCGCGGCACGTGGGATCCTCCCGGACCGGGGCACGAACCCGTGTCCCCTGCATCGGCAGGCAGACTCCCAACCACTGCGCCACCAGGGAAGCCCTGTATCTAGTCTTTTTCAAATTCTTTTCCCATTTAGGTTGTTACCATTTTATAGATAAAGAAACTGACTTACAAAGAGGATGCTGCTTTCCAAGGTCACACATCTGGCCTGAATCATTCAAAAGTCACTGTTCATTATTAACATGCACACAACCTTCTAAGTTACAAGGACATGAGAATGGCGTTATCTGGGCAGGGATATTATTGTCCAGTTTTTGCTGTTTTGTACTATTCATTAATTTAAAAAAACAAAATTTAATAAACATGTAAAATGAAAGTCAATGAGATAAAAATCTATAAAGGAAGAAGACACAGGATCTGTTTTCTTCTCTTGACAAGGCTCCTGAAGGTAGAAATACATCTAGTTCTTAAAGCTGAGGCAGTTTAATACATAGTATGGTCTCTAACTCTGGCAAAATGGAGTGCCAATTCAGTTATTTTCTGTCGTACAACTTAGTGGCTTAAAACAACCTTTCACTGTGATTGTGAGTCTGCAATTTAGGCAGGGCTTGGCAGAGATAGCTCTTCTCTGCTCTACGTGGGCACCCACTGGGGCAGCCTGGTGGGGATCTAGAGGATTATGACCTGCTTTTAGGATGGCTCACTCGCACAGCTGGCAAGCTGATGCTGGATAGCAGTTGGGTGCTCAGCTGGGGCTGAGGGCCAGGAGCTTCAGTTTCTCTCTTACACGGGCCTCTCACTTGGGCTGGCAGCTAGGTTCTAAGCATCTATCCCAAGACAGGAAGGTGGAATTACATGGCATTTCAATGACCTAGCCCCAGAAGTCATATGGTTTTGCTGGAGCCATGCTCTACTGGTGGAGACAGTTATAAAGGCCTGCCCTGGTTAGGAGATGGGGACACAGACCTCACCACTAGGTGGAAGGAATGTCAAGGTCACATTGTAAGAACATATGGGATGAAAGATACGATTGAAGACATCTTTGGGAAACACAATCTACCACACCAATGGAATAGTTATGTTCAGAATATATTGAAATTGACTTTTTGCTGGTGTTTATTGGTCTTTATTATGTAGACTTTTCCTGCAAAAAGCAATGGGTAAAGAGATTGAAAATAACCTTGAGGAACTCCCTGGCGGTCTAGTGGTTAGGACTCTGTGCTCTCACTGCTGAGGGCATGGGTTCAACCCCTGGTCGGGGAACTAAAATCCCACAAGCTCTGTGGTGGCGTGGCAAAAAATAATAATAATAACCTCCTCTGTGATGAAATGAATTCAGTGGCCTACGAGTAATTACCTTCAGGGCCAAATGATAGAGAAAAAGAGAAAAAAGGATGGGTAGGTACTTCCCAGAATAAAAAAGATGATAAAATAAGGAAACTGAGCAATCTCTCAATAAAAATTAAACATATTTGAGCTGGAAGAAACTTTGACATCACTTAGTCCACTGCTTTAATTCTAGCAACTACCAGAAAATTGAGCTTTTCTCATGTACCTTACAGTGAAGATTAGGGAAACCTCTTAATTTTAGTAAAACTCTAAAATGCATAAATTTTTATTCATTCGTTTCATTCTCTATTGTCACTGGCAATGAAAATGCTTAAAAATGAAAATGCATCAAATACGTTCAGAGTTAACAGGGTAAGGGAAAAGCTGAGGCACCTGCATCCTGTTTCAAACCCTTTTAAGAAGGGTTTATGAGCAGAGAGAACAACAGATTACATAATAGATGTGGTGAAAAAAGATGAATCAAACCCCTGAGGCACACAGGAAAAAAAGAAATGGGGTAGCTAGAAACCAGCCAAAGCTCTAGGGATTTCACCAGCATGCTGTACTGTATGCTCTTTAAAAACATTCTTATATAAAGAATCCATCCTTAAACCACAGTCCTATCTCCACATACTAGAGCTAGAAATAGCTCCAGAGAGATCTAATTCAGTGCTTTCCAACATTTTCAAGTATAAGAACCTTTTTTTAAGAGTAAAACTTCTGTGGCCATCCATATGAAAATTGTTGTGATTTTATTATCTGGTTATGAGAAAAATCAATAATGACAGAAATACCACAAACTCACTAACACCTCTACCAAAATGCTACTGGTCTTTCTGTTACAAGTGCAATAGCATGTACATGAGACATTCGATTTAGGTGAAGTTCTTAGGAAACACTGAATACAATATCAGGTATTGGTAAACATGAAGTAAACCATATTTGAAAAGACTGAGACCAGTAATTTTTAAGAACTTCCTTTTTTAGGTATGTTACAGTAGGATTTCCCCTGCTGTGCTTATGGTTGGACTCAACAACTAATCTCTTCCAACACAAATTCTATAATTCTCTTATAAATTATTAAAGGCATTCCCCTTCCTTTTAACTTACATCTTAAAGATTTAAAACTGGTTTGGGACAATACAGATGCATGTTTCTATTTTATAAAAAAGTAAGAATCCTCTTACTTGTTGATGACAATTTTATTATCACCATCCAGGAGTTACCTCAATAGGTAAATGGCTTGCTTATCTATTAGAAAGACAGGCTAATGGCAGTAATTCTAAATCTAAGATCTTTATTTTGGGCAGCTGTTCTCTAAAACTCTATATGTGATAACTCTACAGTTTGGCAATGATCATAATAGTTTAAAAGTTCTGACAGCTACTTTACAGGCTTTTGGGAAACCATGTGTGAGCACTTGCAACATGGGCTCCCCATCCAGGAAGAACTCCCAGGTTACTGCCAACAGGCACATATGCTTTCAAGGCTCATGGACTATATGGAGAGAGCTTGACAGAAAGAAACCCAATTGCAAAACAAGACTATAAACAATGGTGCCTAGCCTGAGAGTGAAATGTTTCCAAGACAGCTGCCAAGTTTATGAAAACACAGCACCCCTCCTGCTTAGTTTGTGGTGAAGATGGCCATTTCACAGCAGACTGCATTCATGAAGAGAACCCACAGCTAATAATGCAGAAGCTATGACAGCCTTAGGAGAACTATGGAAAACCAGGAATGAAACAAAGGCCATGAAAATGACTAGGTTTATGTATTGAACCAACAAGATGTGGGAGGTGTGTGTGTGTGTGTAGATAATAAGGAATTGGCTCACACAATTATGGAGTCTGAGAAGTCCCAAGATCTGCAGTCAACCAGCTGGAGACCCAGGAGAGCCAATGATGTGGTTCCAGTTTGAGTCTGAAGGCCTGAGAAACAGGAGGGCTGATGGTTTAAATTCCAGTCTGGGAGCCAGCAGCCTTGAGATCAAGTAGAGCAAGGTTTCAGCTCTCATCCAAAGGCAAGGAGGACTGAGGTCCCAACTCAAGCAGTCAGGCAGGAGGAGTTCCTTCTTACTCAGCCTTTTTGTTTGAGGTCTTCAACTAATTGGATGAGGCCCACCCACATTGGGGAGGGCAGTCTGCTTTACTCAAGACTACTGATTCAAATGTTAATCTCATCCAGAGACACCCTAACACACCAGGAATAATGTCTGACCAAATATCTGGGCACCCTATGGCCAAGTCGACAGATAAAATCAGACATTATCACAGCTTACTTGACTCTGATTTGCCTACTCTTCCCAGACAACCAAGAAGGGGTCGAAACAGAGTTCAAAACCTGGTGACAGATACCAGGCAGAGGAAAACTGACCCCTTCACTAGGCAACTACCTTTTGGCTCTTCCCTTAATAAGAGTGAACATGAGCAGAGGACTACCTCCCAATCTGTAGGACAAAAGACCAGGGAGAGAGCAAAGACTCTGAAGATGATGACATGCAAATGGCTGGAGATTCAGTTATTAGCACAGGGACACATCACTGACTGAAAGTAAACTGTCCTTCAATGCCTTTAATCAAAAGATAGCTGCTTCCAAAACACACACACGCACAGAGCACATCAGAGACCTCTCCAGAAGGAGAAAAAGCTTAGCCAGAGATTGAGCCCTTTGGGTACAATGGAGCCAGTGCTGGAAGAAAGGAGACTCTCTTTAAAAAAAAAAACAAAAACATGGGCTCACATAACTCAGACCTTGTGAAACCAGGATAATAAGTCAAGCTGTTGGAGAGGGCTGTAGTCACCTCAAGGCTCAACTAATGTAGGACTCCCTTCCAAGCTCACTCATGTGGTTGCTGGCAGGCCTGGCTTCCTTAACATGTGGCCCTCCTCATAGGCTGCCTGAGTGTCTGCACAGCTTGGCAAGTGGCTCCCCTCTATGCAGGGTTGCCTTGCATCATGGCAGGTAGCCTCCTCCAGAGGGAGTGAGGAGTGAGGAGAGAGGGAGAGAGGGAGAGAGGGAGAGAGGGAGAGAGGGAGAGAGAGAGAGAGAGAGAGAGAGAGAGAGAGAGAGAGAGAGAGAGAGAGAGAGAGAGAGAGAGAAATACCCAAGATAGAAGACGAAGACTCCTTATAACCTGATCTGGGAAATGACATCTCATTATTTCTGTATTCTCTTCCCTAGAAGTGAGTCACTAAGTCCACCCCACACTCAAGGGGAGAATTAAGCTCCATCTTTTAAAGAAAGGAGAATCAAAGAATTTGTACACAGTTCTTTAAAACCACCACAGGGACTAAAGGAATTACTGAGGGGAAAAAAAGAAAAAAAAAAGTAGCTGGGTAAGTTATTAAGACATCAATGGACATTTTATTCTCACTGTATTCCCCAATCCCCAAGAAAACAGTCCTTGCCTCAAGGGAGGTTTGTGTTTGTTTTCTGAAAATGTGAACTCCTTGAGGAGATTATCTGAGGGAAGGGTGGAAACATAGTGCCTTTGAGGGCAGAAAGGTAGAAACTAGAAGAAAAAAGGGGGTAATTTAACTGGGAAGAGGAAAGAGAGCTTTGGGACTCACAAAAAGAGGGGCCTTGCAATTCCACCTCCTAGCAGTGTTCTAGATAAAGGACAAGTGACAAGTATTTACAGGGAAACGGGTATGTATTGTACCTGGGAAAGCTGAAACCTCTGCACCAGAATCCCCATGCCTGGCAAAGATTCTTGTGCCTCAAGTCAGCCGTAACTATTAGAGCCGCCAAACACCAAGGACCCATACCCTCTTAGACAACATGCTTACCAGGCACAGCCACAGTGGACATAAAATAACCTTCCACCCTTCTCCTTGTTCCTCACAAGCCTCTCAGATTCTTGTACAATCCTGAGGAGGGGTGGATGCCCATTCTTAATCCCTAAGATTGAATTTTTCATCAGTTTGATAGGACTGGGGGGAGAGGGGGTGTCCCAAGGTTGGATTTAACTTCATTTAAAATAAATAATATATATAGTAACGCATGGTTACCTGATATTGTGAAATAAGATTCATACTGACTATATGGTCAATTAATTCACTACCTTATGGATATCTTTTACAATTCACTAATCTTGGTGGTTTCAAAAAAGTTCCAAACAAGTTGCTCCATCAAAATATTAAGATTTTTCCATCACCAATATATTACTCCCAAATTTTTCCAGGCTTTACTCTCCTAATATATAGAATATTAAGCAATTAATTATATATCCATGTGTATCTGCCTGGGTTTGCTACCCTCTCTGAAAAAATCCTGGCCTTGGACTTCCCAGGTAGTCCAGTGGTTAAGACTCCAGCCTTCCACTGCAGGGGGCACGGGTTCAATCCCTGGTCGGAGAAGTTCCGCATGCTGCGCAATGCGGCCAAAAAGAAAAAAAAAATCCTGGCCTTGTGGGAAAGCCATCCATTTAGGTTGGGGATTCACAATTTCCATAAAAAAGAAAAATCAATTCTACCACATAATTCACAAGTCAGTTACCTGCTCTCTCAATAGATCCAACCATAACCAGCACTGCAGATTACCTATACTTCAGGGTCTTGACCTAAAATATGTCCTAATTGTGTGCTATTCAACCTTTATAAAAAACCTAAATGAAAAAATACATTTTTCGTAGATTATGAAAGAACACAGTATAAAATCCATTCTTCTGGATTTGCTGCTTTCAAAACTACTTTTAGATTATACAGTTCTTTCTTTCAGATAGACTCTCAGAATATAAAACAGATAGTCAGAAGCAGAAGATGCTAGAATAGATAGGTCTCCTTGGAGAATGGCCGATTCTAGGCCTAAGTAGAAAATATACAAGATGTGTCTGGAATACCTTGTCCAACGTGGAAGCTACTCTACTGGAGTCGTGTCAAAAAGACCCAAGAGCCAATTTAGAAGAGACTTCCACTGGTCAATATGAACATCAACATGAAAAATAACCAAGCTGGATGGAAATTCATTGCATACGTTTAAATCCACGAGTTGA
The DNA here is from genome assembly GCF_005190385.1 of Monodon monoceros. Taxonomy (NCBI): domain Eukaryota; kingdom Metazoa; phylum Chordata; class Mammalia; order Artiodactyla; family Monodontidae; genus Monodon; species Monodon monoceros. The sequence continues at coordinate 103,141,190 of NW_021703782.1, forward strand.
TAATTATTATTATTAATAAAATTAAGAAAGAAAGCCAGTCACCTTTGGAGCATGCTAGGAAACCAATTCATATTGAAATCTGCTATAAAAAAAAGAAAGGGGTAGGGGGACAAGCATTTATCCTGCTTTTCCTTCTACAAACTGTACCTAAGGAAAATTTAAGAGTCAATGAAGAACAGGTCAGTTGCCAAGGAGCTGGGCGTGCAAGGAGGATGTGACTGCAATAGGACAGCAAAAGCAAGTTTTGGGGGTAATGGAAATGTTCCTTACTCTTCTTGTAGTGGTGGTTATAGGAATCTATACATGTGTTCAAATGTCATGGAACCGTCAATTTGCATGTTAATTTCAAAAAAAAAAAAAAAAAATTAAGTCAACAAGGGAACTTCTCTTTATAAAAGCACTCCAGCTAGTAATGAAGAAGGAATGAAAGATTTAGAATGTCACCCTTTGTAACCTCAAATGAAATTATAGACACATTACTATGAGTTCCTAACAGCAAAAAACAAAAAACAAAAAACAGGGCTTCCCTGGTGGCGCAGTGGTTGAGAGTCTGTCTGCCGATGCAGGGGACGCGGGTTCGTGCCCCGGTCTGGGAAGGTCCCGCATGCCGCGTAGTGGCTGGGCCCGTGAGCCATGGCCACTGAGCCTGCGCGTCCGGAGCCTGTGCTCCGCAGTGGGGGAGGCCACAACAGTAAGAGGCCCGTGTACCGCAAAAAAACAAAAAAAAAACAAAGAGGCCTTGATGGAACTACACACCACTCCTATTACGTATTCTTTCAAAAACAAACAAAAACCAATAATACCTGAATCTCATCAAGTCTCTAAAACTAGTTCTAACTACAAATCGATAAGACACACAGGGAATAGAGAAACATGGTAAATGATACCATGGGGAGAGAGTCAGCAATATTCAGACTGTAGAAAAACTGGTCAGTGGTTGCCAGTTGGTCAGTGGGGACAGAAGGGAATTTGGGGGAGTGATGAAAATGTTTTATATTATGATTGCAGTGGTGGTTACACAACTGTGTGCATTTGTCAAAATTCAGAAAACTGTACACTAAAATAGGTAAGTTTCATTATTATAAATGTTATCAATATAAATCATACCTCAACCTTTTAGAAAATTAAAAATTCAGATTGTGGGAAACTCTTAATAACAAGCATGCTTTCTTTAACAAATTAACAGCATGGGGGAAAAGAGACAGAGTGGGGAAACTATAGATTTTTTTTTAAAACTTAAGATCTAATCAACAAATTGCCAGTTCTGAACCTTATGTGGATCCTGATTTGAACAATTTTTTTATAAATAATTAGTCAACTGTGGATATCTGAACACTGATGACAAATTTAATGATATTAAGGAAATACTGCTAATTTTCAAGTTATTGTTAATGGAATTGCGGTTATGTGCTTTAAAAGAGTCCCTATCTTTCAACAATACATACTAAAATGATACAGATGAATGATATGTATAGAATACACTTCAGGTGAAGTATGTGGGTATATAGGTGAAATGGGAATTGAGCTGATAATTGTTCAAGCTGGGTGATGAACAATTCAGGTTCACTGTAGTATTCTAAGTTTATCTGTATTTGAAATTCTCCATATTAAAAATATACATGCATACAGAAAAGTAGATCTAGAGCCTTAAAGGTGAGCTAGCCTGCTTAACCCTTTTTTGACTACTACTGGCATCCCAACCCCCAGGAAGCCCTTGAATTACTGCCAAGGAACCTCTGGGCTCTTTTTGAACACTGCTGAAAACCACTGCTTGAGCTAGTCTAGGTTTAATTCTTGAATAAAACATTACCATGAAAATACCGAATACTTTGACCATCCTCTCTTGGGCTCCCCCCACCAGAGAGTCTGCTTTCACAGAATTAAATTCTGGCATTTTGCCCTAGGTTTTCACCGACACATGCTACATGAAACAGCTTTACCAAAACCACTGCCTTTGTGTAGGGATACTGCTGAGGCAAACACTACCACAAAGAAACTCTGCAATATTCCTGTTTTTCAATGTAGATTAGAAGACATTCCCCTAGTTTTCCACATAAGTACCTCCAGAGTCTGTTTCTCACCAAAGAGTGTACTCACTGTATAGAGATCTGTCTCCCAGAGATAAGCACTCCTTGTTTGATGACTACCTACAGAAAGACTGCAATGGACAGATAATACTGCAAAGAGAGAACATCCAAAAGACAAAGCTGTCTGGTTTACTTCTACACCAGGTACTGTAACATTCTATTGCCATCTGCACATTTCACTCAACATGGTCTCTCTGGGTTATCTCATTCTTTTCCATGACTTGGATCACTAAGTGTTTGCCATTGACTTCTAAATCCGTACCTCAAGCCCTAATCTCTCTCCTCAGCTCCAGACCCATGTTTTCATCTGCCTGGTTAAAGATGGTACACTGAAGCACTTTACACTCCATATAGCTAAAATAAACTCATACTCTTACCCTTCTGAACTTGCTCCTGGATCTGCTGCCTCAATTAAATGTGTTCCCATCCAACCTACTATTCAAGCTAAAAGCTCCCCAAGATACTGTGAAGAAAAGGAAAAGGCCGGCCATAGACTAAGGGAAAAAAATCTGTAAAACACATACCTGATAAAGAAGTTTCAGAATATATAAAGAATTCTTATAACTATTATATAAGAAGACAAAAAAGTGACCAAAAAATGGGCAAAAGATTTGAATAGGAAACCACAAAAGAAATTATAGGAATGCCAAACAAAAACATAATGATATCACTGCACACCCTCAGAATGGCAAAGGGGGTACATATATGTCAAAATTTATCAAATTGTACATTTTAAATATGTTCAGCTTATTGTATACCAATTACATACCTCAATATAACTTAAAAAGAATGCCAAGCATTGGCAACGACATGGAGCAAATGGAATCCCATACACTGTGCTGGTGGGAATGCCAAATAGTACAGCCACCTTGGAAGACAGTTTGGCAATTTCTTAAAAAACTAAACGTGCACTTACCATAAGACCCAGCAAGTCCACTCCTAGGCATTTACTCAAGAGCAGTGAAAACATATGTTTGCACAAAGACTTATTAACTCACATGTTCGTAACAGTTGTATTCATACTAGCCAAAAACAAGCAACAAGCCATCAGCTGGTGAATGAGAAACAAACTGTGGTAAATTCATACAATGAAATGCTCCTCAGCAATAAGAAGAAATTAACTACAGTTACAAACAATAACATGAATGAATCTGAAAAGCATTATGCCAAGTGGAAGAAGCTAGACACAAAAGACTACACGCTGAATGATTCACTTATATGAAGTTCTAGAAAACACAAAACTATAGTGACAGGAAAAAAAGACCAGTGGTTGCCAGAACCATGACTGCAAGGAAACATGAGCAAATGCGTGTGTGTGTAGGGGGGGAGGCGGCAGGACAGCCGTGTTCTATATCCTAACTGCAGTGGGTGGTTACACAACTGTATGCATTTGTCAAAACTCCTCAAATTGTATACTTAAAATTGGTGACTTTTATCACATGTAAATAATACCTCAGTAAAGCTGATTTTTAAAAACACTGGAAGGAAAGGCAAAATAAAAATACTCAACTAAGGATAGTCACAGCTATCATTTATTGAGTTCTTAATGTATGTCAGGTAACATTATCATGTATTTTACATTCATTATCTCAATGAATCCTCTCAATAAGCCATTCAGGGACTTCCCTGGTGTCGCAGTGGTTAAGAATCCGCCTGCCAAGGCAGGGGACACGGGTTTGATCCCTGGGCCGGGAAGAGCCCACATGCCGCAGAGCAACTAAGCCGGTGCTCCACAACTACTGAGCCTGCGCTCTAGAGCCCACAAGCCACAACTACTGAAGCCCGCATGCCACAACTACTGAAGCCCGTGCGCCTAGAGCCCATGCTCTGCAACAAAGAGAAGTCACCGCAATGAGAAGCCCGTGCACCGCAACGAAGAGTAGCCCCCGCTCACCGCAACTAGAGAAAGCCCGCATGCAACAACGAAGACCCAATGCAGCCAAAAATAAATAAAATAAAATAAATAAATTTATTTTAAAAAATAAGCCAATTCATTGAATCATCCAACAAAGAGCTACTGAGTACCTATTATATGTGAGGCAATGTTCTAAGTGCTGGGAACAGAATAGCAAGGAAAACAAAAATCTCTGTACTCACGCAGTTTATATGCTACTAGAGGAGAGTAATAATTCTACAAGGTGGGTACTATCATTACGTGCATCTGGCAAATACTTTGTCCAAGAGCCCAAAGCTAGTATTAGGAAGAGCGAGGATTCAAATTCTAATTCAGGATTTCACAACCTCAGCATCACTGACAATTTGAGCAGGACAATTCTTTGGTTCGGAGGTTGTCCTGTACGCTGTAGGTGTTCAGCAGCACTCCTGGACTCTACCCAATAGATACCCTGAGTTGTAACAACCAAAAACGTCTCCAGACATTGCCAAATGCCCCCTGGGAGGGAAAATCATCCCTCGTTGAGAACTACTGCGTAATTTCTAAACTGACACAACAGCCCAAGCATTTAAAAACATCTTTCTTCCCACACCTGACACTGGTCCTGAATTCACCTCACCTAAGACTTCATCATTTGTCAGTCTACATCCCGGCTCTACTCTCTATCATTTCAACAGTCACACGACTGCCAAAATTCACCTTCTAAACCTTCAGACCCTAGGTGAAATGTCTGTAGAAACTGCCCTCACTACCAGTACGAAGAATTACTATAAACTCTTTGTGTACATACAAAGTCAATTACAACACCTTATTTTTGTGTCTGTCTTCCCCACTAATGTACGAGCTTTTCCCCAGCAGGGGCCGTATCTCATTCATGTCTACAACCCTAGTACCCAGAACTAGAAAGCATTTGAAGGTTGTTTTTAATTCAACTGTAATTCAAACAAATTACATACATACACACACACACACACCACAAATCATACAATAAAGCTTTAATCAACATGAATCCTATTACGACATGAATCCTAAACAAATGGGTCTTGCTCCTAATAGGATCTGAAAGGATTCTCTAACTAATAACCCAAACTTTATTAACAAACATATTGAAGCCTTCAGAATTTTCCAAAACCACATAGAGATCAAGTTTCCTAATCTTAAAATTCCTCTCAGTCTAGTACAGTTTGTCAGGGGCATTAAACAGCATCACATTATTTTGGACCACCAAAGCCCCATCCCACACTACCTCCCTCTTACCACCAATGCACTTGTTAGTTCAGATGCTTTTACTGAGCACCCCCTCAGTACTCGAGGCTCAAAGAAGAACCAAGGAAGGGAAACAAATGTTTAGTGGTGGGGGTGGAGGGAAGACACAAAGAACTGGTAACCGTTGGCCATGTGGTGCTTATTCAAATTATCTCAGTTTTTCTTAAACTGTCTTATAGTTTGGTCCACTAGGAATGTTCTCAAAAGATAACTCAGCCACTAAACTAATGTCTATCGAAAAGAATGACTTAATAGCAACGATCCTAAAATAAAAATCACATTTTTGGCAACTGTTTCCTAAAATGCAATAGGATACACAGTGTAACAGTCAACAACTCTACACAGCAGGCCAACTCAAAGGGATATTTAAGGCTACATTCAGCAATTAATTCACCTTGCAGTGTTCACCAGGAAGTTGTATCATTTGATGTTGAGAATTTTATGGCCACAGTATACAACTCATAAAAACAGCTATAAATAATTTCTGGCTACAACCATTACATCTTCTCTCTATAATCCACCTTTAGAGCTTACCTGGCCATTATTTTTTCTATTTTTAGAGCAATCCCAGACCTGCTTTCTGAAGAAAATCTTGGTCTCGTCCACAGGATCTCTTTAGAGATGTATGCTGGCTGTCCATTCAGGTCAAAATGCTGACTCAATCAGGATCTGACCTTAGACATGCGGAATGTGTGCCCTCACTGGTGCCTGATGCTTACCAAAACTTGATTACAGAAATAATATTCATGGAACAAATTATTCATTCAATAATTCTATCAAACGTTCTCTAAGTGCCAGACACCATTCTAGGTGCTGAGGATAAGCAGAGTCCCTACAGCTTACTCATTCCTCCTTATCTCTGAACCAAGCCAAACCATCGGTGAGCAGTATACCTAAATCCAGTTGCTGTGGCTCTTCGGAGGATGTTCACTGGTATTACCTAAACCTGGATTGAGAAGCATTATAAGAAGCAATCTTAAAAAACAACAACAACAAAAAACTTCCTACTATATTTGTCATTGGGTTTATTTTCCCGCACAAAACCACAGTGTCCCCATTATGAAAACCAGTGAGAGAAATTTTTCTCTACAAGTCAAAAAAAGTGTGCCTGTCTTAAACATGTGTTGGATTTTACAGACACCATGAACCTGCAAGTTGAGCTTTATTTTCTTCTTAGCTTTTGTTCTAGGAAACTCAGAGCCAAATATGGAACCTACCTTTGGTAACTGTCTAGTCTATATAATAACTTTGCCACTGATTTAATTTCATTACTATTCTCTCGTGTTTTTTGCCTTAATATCTTTATTTTTAATCCTTCATACTGTACATATTTTGAAAAGAAGTGGGAAATAAAAGGTATTTAATAGGTGCTTTTTTTTTGCGGTACACGGGCCTCTCACCGTTGTGGCCTCTCCTGTTGCAGAGCACAGGCTCCGGACGCGCAGGCTCAGCGGCCATGGCTCACAGGCCCAGCCGCTCCACGGCATGTGGGATCTTCCCGGACCGGGGCACTAACCCGTGTCCCCTGCATCGGCAGGCGGACTCTCAACCACTGCGCCATCAGGGAAGCCCTAATAGGTGCTTTTTAACCTAAAATTTACTGTATACTTTCTACGTGCCAGGCACTATACTAAGCATTTTACAACCCTATAATGGTTGAACTATTATTATTTCCGTTATACAGATGAAGAAGCTGGGGCTCAGAGAGGTTTATTAACTTGCATATGATCTCACAACGTGCATCTGACAGAGCTAAGATTCAAATTCAGCTCAAACCATTACACCTAGGTGTATCTACAGGCTATCATAGGAACAAACAAAGCAGAGAAGAGGAAGGTGAAGGAGAGGGTAGAAAGTTTGCATGGAAGATGTGATGTTTGAGGGAAGTCTTAAAGGTGGGGAGCTTGCCAAGGAACGGGGAGAAAGTATTCCAGAGAGAAAGAGAAATCATGTGCAAAAACCCAAACATAAGTTCTGGGAATGGCAAACAGGACATAGAGTTACATTCAGCAATTAGTTAATTGTGAAGCGTTCACCAGAAAGTTAAGTCAATTAATTACTGGATGTTTAGTAGATCCATTATTGAGAATTTGGCCGTTATTGAGTACATGGCCACAGTACTCAACTGTGGCTGGAAAGATAGATAGAAGTGAAATAAAGGCAGTCTTTTTTTTTTTTTAATTGAAGTATAGTTGATCTACAATTTTGTGTTAATTTCTGCTATACAGCAAAGTGAGTCAGTTAAACATACATATACATTTTTTTATATTCTTTTCCATTATGATTTATCATTAATAGAGGGCAGTGTCTTTTTATGATTACACTAAAAAGTCTGAATTATGTTCAATAAACAAGGGGAACCACATAAGGATCTCAAGCTTGAGAATTAGAAGATCAACTTGCACAGTATGTGAATGAATTACAGATTCAAGGTAGGGAACCCAGTCAGGAGGCTATTCCAAGAGTCTGGCAGTGGGGTAATGAAAGTTAAACAAGGGCTATCAAAAAGAAAATATAATGCAAGCCATATATGTAATTTTTACTTTCCTAATAGTTATGTTAGAAAAAGTCAAAAAAAAAACCTGAAAATAATTTGAGTAATACTTTTATTTAATCCAATATATCTAAAATATTATTTCATGAAATAATTGACATAAAAATTAGTAATGAGAAATTTGCCATGTACTTTTTGTACTAATCTGAAATTTGGTGTGTTTTTTAATACTTAGATATATGCCTCACTTTGGACATTAAATTTTCATTGGAAAAATTTGATCTGTATTTAGATTTCATAATTTACAGATGAAAAAGCAAATTCACATACCCAAGTTGTTCCAGACATAAACATTTTCCAGTAATTAAATATCGGTTTTAAAATTTAAATTAATTACAATTAACAATATTTATTAAAAATCCAGTTCCTCAGTCATGAGAGCCACATTTTGAGTGTTCCACAGCCATATATGGCTACCACATTGGCCCATACAGGCCTAAAGAGTGACAAAGGAACTTTGGCTGTTTGCACCTTCCACCATCAGCATTTCACATCTACCTACTGTTAAGGTTTACTGTGTATTAACATCAATAACTTAGCAAGAATTAACTATTACAGTGGTCCTACTGGTCACATCCTCACTACTGTAACTTACTTTCTCTAGGCCAATGCCTAGATCCATGAAAAACGAATCTTCGAATGACTACACAGAATTGCTATGTAGTACCTGACACATGGAGTGTGCTCAGAAATGCTTGTGGAATGGATGCATGCTCTTCATTACTCAAGGAACAATGCACTTGCTGCAGACTACCTAAGCCCTTTGTTTCTATCTTCCTATAGTTCAACTGCTTATTAGACTCTACGTACAATGAAAACAGTAAAAGCAACAAGAAAACCTATTTTCGGGACTTCCCTGGTGGCGCAGTGGTTAAGAATCGCCTGCCAATGCAGGGGACGCGGGTTGGAGCCTTGGTCCAGGAAGATCCCACATGCAGCAGAGCAACGAAGCCCGTGTGCCACAACTACTGAGCCACCGTGCCACAACTACTGAAGCCCGCGCGCCTAGAGCTCGTGCTCCGCAACAAGAGAAGCCACCGCAATGAGAAGCCCGTGCACCGCAACGAAGAGTAGCCCCCGCTCGCCACAACGAGAGAAAGTCTGCACACAGCAACGAAGACCCAATGCAGCCAAAAACTAATTAATTTTAAAAAAAAGAAAACCTATTTTCAATTGTATATTTATTAGAGGCATTATAGTATAATGGTTAAGAGCTTCAGCTCTGGAGTCAGACTGCTGGGATTCAAATCCTGGTTCTATCACTTATGAGATGTGTGATCTTAGATAAATGCTCAGCCTCTCTTGTGCCTCAGTTCTCTCTTGTGTTAAAACAGTGATAACTGTACACAGTTCCCTGGGGTGTTTCAAGGATTACAGAAGATAACACAAATAAGCACTTGCACATGGTACCTGGCACACAGCAGATGTTCAATAAACATTAGCTTTTTAAACAGAGCTGGTGAAGAAGTTGAAATTACGGCTAACATAAAAAACTAGGCCTTCTCAATTATCCACATCTCTTTCCCACATAATCTTAGATACCAAAAAAAAAAAAAAAAAGTACAGGCAGTACTTTGAAGTCCTGGAAGACAGAGCTTGCAGATACTTATATTCATTAAGAAAGGAGCTAAGTAAAAAACTTCATCTACTGACAGTGTATAATTATGCAGTATAGTATAGGTGCAGCCAAGCAAACAGAAAAAAACACGAAGCAAAATTGGGAAGGCATTTTGCCTTACCTGCTTTTCCGTTTTCGAGGCGGTTTCTCCACTGTGCCAGTCAGTCTGTAGACCAAACAAATAAGATGGTAACTAAAAGTAACATATAAGATCACATCTGCGGGCCCTACTGTGCCAGTCAAGAACTCAACGCACCACCCTCGAGCACTACAGGCTGTCTAAGCCCATACCTGCCTGACCTTACAAATGCCTTACGTTCTGTTTCCCCTAAATACCAAGACCAAGCGATCCTGGGACTCACCGTTCCCCTAATGTCTGCTTAGCCCAAACCCTGCTCTGCCTCCTGGTCTCTCACTCCATCCTCACCTCCTATTCGTCACAGCCCAGCTCCCCAAAACCACCCACCGCCACCTACTCATTGTCTGCTTCACCACCCCCGCAAGCCCCTCCGGCTTCCCCTTTCCAGTGCCCACCCCCTCCCGACACGGGCACTGCCCCTCCGAGCCCCGCCCCTCCAGGCCCCGCGCCCCCCGCATTCCAGGGCCCCTCCACCGGGCGCGCGCGCCCTGCCCCTCCCGGCCCTGCGCCCCCAGTCTCACCGCTCTGCGCCCCTTCCCTCACACGCCCCTCTCATCCGGTCTGGAGGATGCGACCGCCGCCTAGCCCGCTCCGCCGCCCCTTGGCGCCCCCCGAATTCCCCGCAGCCCGACCGCCCCTCCAGTCTCGGCGCCCCGAATGCTTCACGGCCCCAAGCTGCTGCCCTGGGCCCGCTCCCGCGCCCCATCCCCAACCCCGACCTCCATTCAGCCCCCGCCCCACCTTGGGGCCAGGCGACTCCGCGGCTGCTGGGGCTGCCGGGCTCCTCTGACCATCCGGCTCCTGCTCCGCCGCGGGAGCTGCTCCGGCGGCCGTAGGGCTCGCTCGGGAAGCTGAGGCGGCGGAGGCTGGAGTAGGCGGAGAGGCGGACGAAGAGCCTCGCGCCTCTGCCAGGCTTGCCACAGGGCCCGCCTCCTCCGCGCCTCTCCTCAGCTCCCATTGGCTAGAGCCGTAGTGTGGCCGAAAGCCTGGAGGCCGATTGGACGCTCGGGCCGTCACATCCCGCCACCTAGAGTTTGGTTGAGACTGCAGGTGGCGGCGGAGGTGCCTTAGAGGCTGCTAACACTGCCGGGGAGATCTAAGCGCCACCGTGCGGTCGAAAGTAAAAACTGCATCTCCGGCGCCAGACACCTGCGGCGGGCAGGTTCTTCTGGCTCTGAGTCCTGCATCCCACACACCTGCTGGCGCCCCTCAACACTGCACCACGCCAGGAGCAACAGCTAAGCGCTGCAATTTCCCAAACTCCTCTGGCAGGTGCGACAGTGAGGTAAGTCTCCAAAATGAGCTTCATTTTGAACCACCTCATATCCGGTCCCTGACTACATCATGCTGAAATGGTTAGAGCTCACAGATAACACTTCACAGAGGATCCGGCAAGAAAACTGTAAGAATCTATCAATATAAAGTGTGGTTTAGATGCTCAATCCTCTGCAGAAGAGATAGCAAGCTTGGGTGCAGGCTTCCAAGAAAGCAAGAGATTTTAAAAATAAATTACCAAGAAAGGAAAATCAACCCTGCAAACAGAATTGATGCCGTAACCAAAAGCAATGTGTTCGGTTCTTAAATGCCTAAACGGAACTGACCCCTGAATGTGCTGCTAACTGTCCTGTGATACTGCAGATGCTTGTGACTTCTACTCCAGCTAATCAATTTTAAAATAAATTTCCTTGCATTTTTAGGGTTGTTGACAGACCTAAGCATGCAAGACTACCAGCACATAAGCATTATAAATCAGTTACCTTTTCTCTTCTACTTTAACAAGGCCATCCTTGAAAATAAGACATAACTCAGTAACATATTAACAAAATTCTTCCTCTAAGGTAGAATCCCCTTCAGTCTTTCTGCAATCCTGTGTAGTTTTTGTTTGGTAGATCCTCGGCATATATTTGGAGCTGGGAAGAGGCATAAAACTTTCTCTTAAGCTATTTCTGTTTTATCAGAATACGTTTTTATGCATCAGTAATGTGACAGCCTAGAATTATACACACCAAAAGTTTGGGGACAAATCTCTTACTGATCTTCACAAATGGTAAAAATGAGACTACTATAGTTTTTCATAAAGCCGAATTTATTTGGTGTAAAGGGCTGTCCTTTATTCTGAGATGGCTCTTTTTACATCTTTCCTTCTATAAAATGATGATGATGGTAAATTGTAATGGGACCTTTAAAATGGCATTGACAAGGAAAAACAAAAAGTTGAACATCTGTTGGCTCCCCAAATTAATATTTTACATAATCCCAAGATAACAGAACCATAAATCCCCTCAATACCAACAAACAATATCCACCCTTATAATCACCAAGCCAGAAAAGAGAGAGAACCTCAGAATCATTTGTCAGAGAAGACTAGGGGAGATGTGGTAGGAGGAGTCCTGGTGGGGAGGATCAACTTACTAGGAGACTAATCTTGAATGTCACTCATTATGTTTCTTAAAATATGAATTAAGGGCTTCCCTGGTGGCGCAGTGGTTGGGAGTCCGCCTGCCGATGCAGGGGACGCGGGTTCGTGCCCCGGTCCGGGAGAGTCCCGCGTGCCGCGGACCGGCTGGGCCCGTGAGCCACGGCTGCTGAGCCTGCGCGTCCGGAGCCTGTGCTCCGCAACGGGAGAGGCCGCAGCAGTGAGAGGCCCGCGAAACGCAAAAAAGAAGAAAAAAAAATATATATGAATTAAAATCATCCGCTTGGTTTTCAAGGTCTTTCACAATTGGCCAACGCCTCTCTGATACGTGGTATTGTCAATAGAGCTGCAGCTATTCATTTCTTACGCTTTCCCAAGGAGTACCCTCAAGTTTACCTTCATCATGTCCAAGTTCTAGTAATCCCCATTTCTGTGCTTTTACTATACGAATACATGGCCCATCATTCTAGTATACATTTCACACTTCCTCTTTTAAGCCTTCCCCAATTACTCCATCTTACCTCAAACATTTCCTTCTCCAAATTTGTTGTACTTACATAAACCACACTATGTCAGCAATTATATATTGCCTTGGATTATTCTTACTTCCCAACTACACTGAATTTGGGCAAATGATATGTAAGTGGGCCCTCAATAAATGGCAGCTTTGGGCCAGGGACTGGGTATTTTATATGTGCTATTTTTAATCCTGAGATCAACCCTGTATGGCATTCTTATTTTAGACACAGAATTTTAAGATTCAGAAAACCCAACTTGCTCAAGGTCACAAAGCTACAATAACCAATACTGCTTAAGATGTACTACTCCAGGATGCCCTAAAGGGGTTCACATTCCAGCTCTCTTGTGCAACCCTGGGCAAGTTACCTATGATCTCTAAGTGTGTTTTCTTGTCTGAAAGAAAAAAAAAAAAAAAGGTACTACAGTCATTGAGCCATAGTAGGGGTGACATAAAATAGGGCATGTACAGCATTTAGCTAAGTGTGCTCAATACAGGTTAGCTGCTATTACTGCCTGGCAGAGCTGGGGTTTTTACCTAGATTGATCCCAAAGCCTATATTCTTTCCACTATTCCATTGCCTCCATACAGTCTTTTATAACCCATTCCCATTTATATAAAAAAGCAAAGTGCTGAGAACAGTGGCTGCCCAGGGACTGAGTGGAATATACTTACACAATAATTATTTTTGTTGACACACGCACACAAAATTCATAAATTTCATGCATTTTTGAATTAAGAAAACATCTGAATGATCCAAACCAGCATAAGCTTACTATCATGAGTAATATGCCTTACGAAAGGCACATATTCACCAAGTGATTAACAAGGAAACAGAAAACTAGTAAGAGGGGAATAGGGTCCTTCTCCAAGCATCTACTGTGTTTGGTTTCATGCTAGGAGGACTTTCCAAATGCTTCTTTTTGGTGTTTTACTACTGTATATTTCATCAGCATGACTGCACAGTTTAAATACACAATTGAAAGAGTTGTGATGATCTCATGAAGCTGGGTTCTGGGCACTGGATCCAGGACGTAACAATGAACTGGAACACTGAAGAGTCAAATGCAGAACAAGAAAAGTTTCACTTCTGTTTACTAGTCAAGCAACTAAGTGAAGGAATAAGCATTTTTTAATTTTTAAATTGTGTTATATAAAATGCTAACTTCTTGTTGGGACAGACTGCATTAGATAAATTTTTTTGCCAAACTTCCTATAATCTTTTTATTAATTTACAGAGAGAATATAGCACCTTTCATCCAAAGAACTGAAGGTGCTTTACAAACATTAGCATTTAGAAAACAAGTACATTTAAAAATCTGGATTCTTGCTGTTAAATCTCTTCGACTCCAGATACACAATTTTTTGGAGGCTGATGGAAAGCAATTCTGTTTCTGACAACGGAAGAGGCTCAGAAAGAGTTCGGATTTCACAGTACAGGCATTTTCCAAAACCTGGTGCTGGGCTTACAAAGCAAAAACACACAAATCTTAATGCAAAGAACAATATTTCAAACCTTATTTCAAAAGTGAAACACAGGGTTTAAGACATCAAAATCTTCCAACAGTTCTAGACATCCGGACAGAGTAGGAGCTGACGCAGGTTGCATATTAAAGATGTGCTCTTGATCCAGGCTTTTTAGGATCACACCCAAATGAAGACATTTAGAGTTGTGAGATTTTTCAGGAAAAAGCATTAACCTAGGAAAAGCTAGCCAAGAGCATATCAGGAAAATGAGGAAAGGGGAGTAATTGGCAATTAAAAGTAGACAGTTCTCACTAGAGCCTAGGACATTTTATTAGAAACCAAGTATATCATAGGCAAATAAAAATGGTTATTACCCCCATTAATACAACATAAGGGATTTTACATTCAGCCTAGATACAGGGAATAACAGAGCCTCATGCCTACAAATCTATGACTTGCAAGTATTTTCCACCACATGATTACTCTATATAGTACATAGCCCTTATTTATCAGAGGGATCCAAATATTCCTTTTAGGCTTACAGAGTCCAATACATTCACTCTCTCTTCCCTTTACATGTCTAATAGTAAAAACTTTTTTTTCATGCAAAAAGCCATTATTCAGTTGAAGAGAAAAAAATCAGGCAAAACAGAGATGGCAATTAAGGAATGGACAGAATATTATTGGCACATGCCCAACTAGTGACAAACAAATGCAGTACACCATGACTTAAAAATAATAGTCACATTACACGGGTAACTAAAACAACTACATCAATCTAAGCTAAGGAGTGTCAAATGGGAAGGAAGGGCTGAGGGTTACCAATTTTATTGGTACAACTTAAATGCAGAAGAGAGAAAGCACTTAAATACAATTTATGGTAACAGAAAAGAAAAATACTGCAGAAAGCTGTTCAAAGACCACACCAAGTTGTCTGCATCATTAATTTCCAGTGTTTCACAATTAGTAAAATACATAGCTACATATCCCTGTAAGATAAAAATACCTTTCCCCCTGAATTACACTGGGGTCGGGGCAGTAAAACAAAGCTACTGACCCAACAGTTCAAGTGTGTGCAGCAAATGTCTTAGCCACTTCTTTCTTACAGCTATACAATTAAAAACTACACAAGGAGCTGTGTGGTTGGAGGAAAAAATCAAAACACTATTGTGCTCACTTAATAAAAGAAAAGCCCTGATGAAAAATTATGTGCCAAGAAGCTTAGACTATAAAGATTTTTATTGCATTTTTAGGTAACCTGGAAGTTCTTATCCTGAAGGGGGACAGTTGGTTTTCAAAACTACCTGAACAGATGCTAAAGTGCTTTATTAATTGGCTGGCTTCACAAAGATTTCCTGGAATGACAAAAATTAATTATAGTAGTAAAGGGATACCAACTATTTCATAAAATGGTTAATTCCAGCATCATTTATGACCACAATCATAAGAGACACTGGAACACTTGTCCTTATTAAGTGGACAGTTGCATATCAAGAACTGATCATCACAACCCTTTGGATATTCAAATTACTTACACAAAGCCGAAACATAGTATCACAGACCTTTACAAAAAAGGACAATTTGGTTTTTTCAACACTTTTAAAACTCTGCTTCAGATTACAGTTCACAAGTACAAGAGTCCTGACTTTTCAACCTTTCCAGTTGCAGTTAAAAAATGAACACTTTCTAAAAGTTAAGGTCAAGTGTTACAGTAAGAATGATTCCTATTGAAAAGTACATATATTTTACTTAATGATACTCATGATAGATTGTAAACTGGATTGATCACATTCTACTCAACTGGTATCAAATGAACACATCAGCATTACAAGTATTAAATGTTTTTCTATTACTAGAGAGGATATAAACCCAAACATTAATATGGCAGTTATTTCTTTAGGCACAGTTTAGTGATTTGTTTTAAAAATATATAGTATGGAATTTCAGTTGAAGTTTTAAACTTAATAACCAAAGGGTCAAGAACTCCGATTAGGAAAAAAGAAAAAAAGAATAACTTTCAGCTAACAATGTACACTGTTTAAAATTTCTAACACTTTAACCTATCTGGGTTTTATTTAAGATTACTTTATTAAAAAATACAAGGAATCTGAAAACAGATCAATACAATTATCTTAATGTACAAAGTCATAAGCTGTAGCAGTTTTTAAACTAAAATTTAAAAACACAACAAGGAGGGCAGCCCTTTAGACCAATTTATTTTATATCCATTTAAAATATCATCCAACAAAGGAAAATGAAGTTTACAGCTGGGACAGGTATACATAACTCGAGGCATTTGCAGTCCATCGTGCCCACTGAATAACAACTTTGCTGCTGAAATTTCTTAAAACTTACCGAACTAAAACAAAAGACTGAATAATACAAAAGGAGGAGTATTTCAGTGTAGTCTGTTCTGTCAATTGGCTTTTTTAAAAAAGGAAACATCCTGTTTCCCGTAGACCAGTAAATAAGCAAGAGCTACATGCAGCAGTGTGAGTATTAAGACATTTCTCAAGTCTTCTCAAATGAGTCCAAGGCGGGGATGGGATGGGGGAGAGAACTGATAGAAAAACATTGCTATAGACACCATAACAAACAATAAATTTAGATAATTTAAAATTTAAAAAAAAAAGGCAAGAGGCAGCATTTCAGCAGCAAAGTGCTCAATAAAAAGTATATTGTAGAGGGTAATACACGAAAGTTGGGGTAAGAGGGCAGAAAAATGGGTCAGCAGGATGGGCGAAGGCCTCAAAGGAAATACGGCGTCGTTGTCCTGGGAGGAATAACACGTTCTGAATCTGGAACTGCCCGGAATAACTTTGGTTCTCTTGTATTTACATCTTTGAAGACCATGATCGAAGCAATATTTCCACAACGATAACAGTAATTAGGAGCAGACCATACTGTTACCAGCTTCTCATCAAACATAAATTTATAGCCTTCATGCACTAGTTGGTGTGCTCTGCAGATGAGCTTTAAGTTGTTGATATGAACAAACTGCAATTTAGAAAGGTTTTGTTAAGTATCCAGCACATTTTTTAAAATATCAACCTACATATATAAGAAAATAAGCATTTAAATAAAGTATAAATCCTATAATTACTAAAGCTCTCATGATTATAGAATCCATTCTACAGTTATCCCCACTAATTTCCATAAGTTATAGAGCCACTTTGGCCCGAGTTATAGAAATCATAGTAACATAATTAGTTAGAAGTTTCTGAAAGAAAAGCATTCTGTAAGTGCTATCAGATATGAAACTAAGTTTTTATGGTTTAATAATAAATATATTACTATCAATATCTATCATTTACTGAGGCTTTAGTATGGTTCTTACAAAACTCTGAAAGAGATTTATTACCCTTCTCTTGCAACTTCAGGAACCAGAGGCTCAGACAGGATAAAACTAGCTCTCTGACTTCATTATGCTGGATTTTACTTCACCCTGTGGTGTATGTGTATGTGTAAGTGTGTGTGTATATATATTTTTAACTGAAAGTAGTTAATCTCAAAAATATTGCTTATTCACAATAAATACATGTCAAATCATTATGTTGTATACATAAAACTAATACAATGTTATGTCAATTATATCTCAATTAAAAATATATACACAAAGAAATATATATATTAAAAAGTTGCCTATCTTGCCCTTGTTATCTCATTACTTAATTGAAATGTTTGAAAGAAAAGGAACATTTATTTTACACATAGTACCAATGGATGCTAAAGGAGGTGCTTTTATTACGTGATCTCATTTAACATTAAGGAAAGACATACAGAATAAACTAGACAAGATATCTGATATCCATAGCCACCACAGTTTGAGTAAACTAGACTAGAAGTTTGGTATATATAGCCACCATAGTTCTTTATGTAGTCCGTTAGCAACCAACAAACCACTTTTCCGAAAATGCTGGCTTTACCTCATTTGTGACCTTTGCACCAAAAAGCCAACCTGCTCCTCGGGGACTGATTGCCCAAGTATCCACATCTTCAGGATCTGACCAAACCAGATCACAAAACGCTCCTTTATGAGGAATTTCCTGGTTCCGTTCAATGGTTCGAATTTGATCCAGTGTTTTGATATCAGGAGATAAACCACCATGAACACACAAAATCTGCTCATCTATTAACTAGCAAAAAAGGAAAACAAGGAGTTGAACATATAATAATAAACTCAGTCATATATCTAAATCCATCAGTGAGTGCTAATGATATCAATATAACTGAAATGGCAATTAGATAAAAATATGCCAAGTGTTACTGGCAGGAAAATACTTGAGCTTTTTTTTAAAAAAGATTTACATAAACTTACAGCTGCTACTGTGAGCATGTCAAAAACTTTGGTACAGTATCTCCAGGCATTAGCGTTTCCGTATTTGGTTTGGCACTCATCTATGAGAGAAACAAAGAGTTCTCATTAATGAAGTTCTGAATCTGCTGATAAAACTAAGGAATACAGGGGAGTTCCCTGGTGGTCCAGTGGTTAGGACTCAGCGCTTTTACTGCCGTGGCCCGGGTTCAATCCCTGGTCAGGGAACTAAGATCCTGCAAGCCATGAGGTGCGGCCAATAAATAAATAAATAAATAAAGTAAGTAAAGAATACATCTAATACTGGGACAACAGAAATTTGCTTAAACTAGGATGGCAAGTTATGATACATAGTTAGCCCTAGTAGGTCCTCCATGTAGAACCAGAAGGAGACCGGCGTCTAACTAGTCTAAGAATGTGGTCCTGCTTTTCATTCCAGAAGTGGCTCTAAGAACCAGCTGAAATTATTAGTCAAAATGCTATAATCAAGAAGAGTTGGGCTTCCCTGCAGGAGACACGGGTTCGTGCCCCGGACCGGGAAGATCCCACATGCCGCAGAGCAGCTGGGCCTGTGAGCCATGGCCGCTGAGCCTGTGCGTCTGGAGCCTGTGCTCCGCAACTGGAGAGGCCACGACAGTGAGAGGCCCGCGTACCACAAAAAAGAAAAAAAAAAGAAGAGCTAAATATTAATTTCACATAACCCAAAGCAAAAGCTTTTGTCTTACTATTAATACCGGGGGGAACTTCCTGGCGGTCCGGAGGTTGGGACTCCATGCTTTCACTGCTGAGGGAGCAGGTTCCATCCCTGGTTGGGGAAGTGGGGCCCCGCAGGTCAAATAAATAAATAAATAAACTTAAAAAAAAAAAAAATACTGGGCAATTCTATCAAACAGAGTAATGTATTTAATGTGACTACCTTATTCTAGCAGGATAATCAAACAAATTAGAAGAGCATGGATAATTCCCATTTCAACATTTTTCAGGCCTAGGTTGCCTCTTCTGAGATTTTCTGCAAATTGTGCAACTACATACTTGAGTTCCATTAAGTACCCCTGTAGTCATCACTAAGGACAAACTGCCAATCAGTTCTTACATATTCTCAGCTGAACATTCTCTCTGCTGTCTACAACAGTTAATAGGGTACATTATCTCTTCTCTCAGTTAATACCATGAAGTTCTGCTCTTTGGCTTCTTCCTTAATTTCGAAAAAAAATGGATGTATCACTAATTGCCCTAAGTACAGCTGAAAATGATACAGGATATAAGACTGTGGGGTATGGTCAATCCTCATAATTTTCTAAATTATATCTCTACGTGAGGCAGGGTCCTTATTGTAAACGTCTCATGAGACAGCTCTAACATTGAGCTCAGTTTACCAGTAGGAATCTTGTGAATTTTTCACCTTAACACGTAAGCAAAGCACTTGGTTCATAATAACTGCTAACCATATATTTATCAGTGTGAACTGAAGGCCCAATATAATAGCTATATATAGACATTTTTACTACTTTAAAATCAATGTTAAGTTCCATGATGACTAAAACTGTCTCCCTCCTGAGGAGCAGATGGGCTTCCTCTTATCAAACAAAACCATAGATGAACACTAGAGCACAGCTTGGGATGAAAAAAATTCAATACTAGATGTTGTGCTGTTGTCATTTTCTTCGGTCAAGGCATCTTGATTAAAATGTCCTCCTTCCTCTCCCCCTTTTACCTCTTTTGCCCTACACTGATATGTTGGTCAAATTCTGGGGTGTAATTATATATGTAACATTAATCTTATACAGTTGGAGCCAGTTGCTTTCACTGAGCTAACACCACATAATGTATTATCCAAAATACTGATTATTTTGCAAAAGAATCAAACACTTTTTATTCCAAATGATATTTGGCATTTTGTGAATGAAAATCTGAAGTAACTTCTAGAAAGGAGATAAATATTAGCCATCTAACTTTTCAATTCCTATTAACAGTATATCAACAATAAATTGTCGGGGAGTTCCCTAGTGGCCTAGTGGTTAGGATTTGGGGCTTTCACTGCTGTGGCCCGGGTTCAATCCTTGGTCGGGGAACTAAGATCCCACAAGACACGCGGTGCAGCCAAAAATAAATAAATAAATAGATAACAATACGTTGCCAAATTTCTCAATTTAATAATTGATAATGGCTGACAAAATCAGGAGTAAGAGAGTTCAGCTTATCTTTATAATGACAGAAGATAATTCAAAATATAAAGTCTAAAAACTAAAGGGTTATGAAATTAATACTTTCAAATCTCTCAATATCTTCCTTAATTGTGTTCAAGGAAAATTCTTATTAATAATATCAACAGGGCTTCCCTGGTGGCTCAGTGGTTAAGAATCCATCTGCCAATGCAGGGGACACGGGTTCGAGCCCTGGTCCTGGAGGATCCCACATGCTGCAGAACAACTAAGCCCGGGCGCCACAACTACTGAGCCTGCGCTAGAGCCCGCAAGCCACAACTACTGAAGCCCATGTGCCTAGGGCCTGTGCTCCGCAACAAGAGAAGCCACTGAAATGAGAAGCCCGCGCATGGCAATGAAGAGCAGCCCTCGCTTGCTGCAACTAGAGAAAAGCCCGCGCACAGCAACGAAGACCCAATGCAGCCAAAAATAAATATATATATATATATAATAATAATCTCTATAGTTCTGTTATCTACCTCCTTCAAAGACCTTCCTAACCTCATTTTGAAAAACTTTCAACCATATAAAAATTTTATAGAAGTAGCTATTTTGCTTTTAATGGCTGCATTCTATTTATGACCTGAGGTCCTAGTATTCTCTGGAGAAAGCACACAGATTTACAGTACATCCATCCAGTATAGTACAGTGCAGCTATAAAATAACATCAATGAAGTGAAAAGACTGATCACAATATTAAAAAACAAGTATGATCCCATTTTAGCTTGGGGTGTGTGTACACACGTATGTATAAACACACACACACATACATATATATAGGATAGGTTCTCAAACTGAGTGTGCAAAACATTCCCTTTCAGCAGATTCTAAGGTCCCACCCCAAAAGTGGCGCCTAGCAATCTACATTTTTAACAAGCATCCCAAATGATTCCAGTGAGATAAACTGAGGACTACACTTTGAGGCACTGATCTAGAAAGACATACACCAAAAAGTTAAAAATGGTTCTCTCAGACTAATAAGCTACAAGGATATACTGTACAGCACAGGGAATACAGCTAATATTTTATAATAACTTTAAAAGGAGTATAATCTGTAAAAATACTGAATCACTATGTTGTACATCTGAAACTAATATAATATTGTAAATCAACTATACTTCAATTAAAAAAAAAAGAATGGTTCTCTCTACATATCAATAGTCAGATTTTCAACTGACTGAGGGAAGAAAAGGAGTTAAAGGTGAGAAAGCGGAAAAAGATTATCTGTATTTTCTAATTTGACTATGAAAAGCACATGTATGACTTGTGTGGCTTTTTTCCCAAAGAGGAAGGTAAATCAATATTCAGAATCAGAGAAATAGAAGGTCTTACCATAAAATCCATACACCTGTGTAATCTGTCTACTCTCATGATTTCCTCGCAAAAGTGTAATACGATCAGGCCATTTAGCCTTTAGTGCAAGAAGGTAAGTGAAGGTCTCCAAACTATAGTAACCTCTGTCTACAAAATCACCCTGTAAAGTAAAAATTTACAGTTACAAACAATACAATAGCAACAATATTTTTAAAAAATTATACCAAAGGGCACAAACTCAAGAGACACAGCCCAAAATAACAAAAATGAAGAGTTACACACTGAATTATTTGGAAATTGGGTTTTAACAAAAAATTCAAATGGAAATAAATAAGCTGTTCCTACTAAAGGTCTGTGCTAGTCTTATGCTACAGGAGCCTACAGGAACCTGCTGTGCAATTCTCTCAAGGATTTTCCCTGCAAAACCACCATTTTTTCAATTCTCTGTTACCTACATTAATAAATGTTTCTAAAAGATCATGTGTGAATCAAAAAACTTTAAATGAATTTCAAAAATCTTTTTAACTGTATCAAAAGAGCTGTCAACTTGAAGAAAATAGTTTTTTTGTAAAAGGAATTACCATAATTATAACAGTATTCTACATTTAGCTTTGTATTTAACAACTGCATAAGAGGATATACTATTTACACTTCCCATTTATGTTTTACTCGGGCCAATATTAGACCAATAGGAAAACAGCTAAAAGATTAGAAAAGTGACCCAGAAATTTTCAGAAGGAAGGAAAATAACAGAAGGACTCAGAAAAAGTTCAACAGTAACATTATATTACAAAAAGAAAGTAAGCAAATATCTACCTTAACAGCAAATGTGTATATGTGTATATTAATCAATCCACAGATTAATAACAGGTGAAAATGAATGCTCAAAAAAAATCTGATAAAATAACAGTAAACTGAAGATTTATGCCTTAAACCTGTGGGCTATTTTACGGCCTAACCATTACTGAGGGCTACAACCCAGTCCTGTGTATACAGCAGTTTACAAAAGCAATTATTCTCAACTAGAGGACACAGCAAAAGGTAGAAAAGCATAGAATCACCTTTTCACGTATTTAGTGATTGTCACATGGCAACGAAATTATTACATAATTTACATGTAGTAAGTCAGATCCCTTCCATTTAAAATAAGTACTTGACATCACTGGTGTTTACATACCATAAATATGTAGTTTGTGTCAGGAACCTGACCTCCAGTTCTGAATAGTTCACAAAGGTCATAAAACTATAAAAGAAAGGCAATATATGCTGATTACAAATTCCTGTGAAGGAGTAAAATAATAAAACCGAGGCCAAACTGTATAAAGAAGCAGTTAATTAAGAGGACTTCAAATATTTACATTTATACAAAGAAATGAAGTGCAAACTAAACTGCCAAGCACACAGCTCCCAAGCCTTAAAAAAAAAAAAAAAGCACTAAAATGAAGCTCAGTTATCACTAAAATCATTCCTAAGTCATTAATGTTATAGGCAACCCCCTTTCAAATTTCTTTCATACTTCTCCCCATCTATCACTTGAGAATTTGAAATCATTTATCAGTTACCTGTCAATAAGCTAACCCAATCACCTTGCCCCACCTTCAGCATCTATCTTAAAGAGACAAAAGATAAGGAAACAAGTGGATAAGAATTTCTTTGGAAGAATGAATTTACAGGACACTTCGTAGTGTCGTAAAGAGCAGATCAACCTACCTTCTCACACTCTACTTTGGAAGATGTGTACCCTCAGCTTCTACAGCTGTGGAGAGTCTTCTCAATAATCAGTAGAAAAAGAATAGTATATTTCATCATATTCTACTTGACTGAAAATTTAACTGACAAAAATGTGCGTTTGATAACTTCAGTCAACTCAATTATCCTAATCCTACTTCCTGAAGTCACAATTTTTCTGAAAAAGGATTTTAGATTAAAGGAACTGACTATAATATACCATACCAACTACAACCAATAATTTCCTTCACATCTATCTTTTACACTTGAAAGTAGTATTACTACTTAAATTTCTAACACTTAAAACAGTACAGAAATCTTAGTCATAGTGAACAAAACTGAAATTTAAAGATTAACTACTGAAAGTACTACCCTTTGTAGCAATGTTTCATAAGTCTGAAGAGTTGTCACTTGCTTAAAAAAAAAAAACTTTAGAAAGTTTAAAATAAAATTTTCCTATCTTCTTAAAATTAGCAAGCAAACAAATGAAACAAATTCAGTCTCAGTCAACTGGTAGACTATTATTTATTCAAAATATATGCTGTCCATTTCTACAAAGTGGAATCCATTCCTTTGAAGGAATATACTTCTCACTTCCCACCCCACAGATATATATATGATGTGTGTATGTATATCATATATATGTATAAATACAATCACATACAATATGAGCAGTAAAAAATAAGTATATATATATAAATACACTTTCAGTGTATATATATACACATATACATATATGTGTTTGTGTTACTTTGGCCTAGTAACTCCACTTCTGTGACTATACCCTAAAGGCAAAAAAAAAAAAAAGTCTGTATAACATAAAGAAAATGCATCATAGCATCATTTCTAATAACAGAAGAAACAACCTTCGTAACTAACGTAAGGGAATATTAATGAAGTATGATCTACCAATTCAAAGACCTGGACCTTAGGCAGTCATAAATAATGATTATAATGGAAACTATGTAGCAAAGTGGGAAAATGACTAGGGAAAAGAATGGAACACAAAACTATACCTCTAATATAACTATACAATTTTGTCATGTAAAAACTGAGTATGTACACACTCAAAGTCAGGAAGGAAACATTAAAAAGTTTTATGAAACAATTGCTTCTATAAAAGTGTGGTGAAAGAGTGTCCTTAGACTTTACTACTGATGTCTGTAGAAACACATTCTTGAATAAAAGCTTTGTAAGTTTCCATTTAACTTATATATATTTAATGGATGATCAAAAATTCTGCTTTGGGGACCCATAGTTCCTACTCCATATTGGTAGTTTTTTCCAAAATTCTTTAATATAATAAATATTTACTGAAAACATATGCAGACAATTAACCTTGTCATACATTACTGGAAGCCCATCTCATTATTTCACAAATAATTTCTACCATCTATTGTATGTTTTTCATATCACACACACTCTGTAAATGTTCTCATTTTAAAACAAAACCAATCCCGAGAAGTGGATTTTATTCCATTATTAGAGGCAAGGAAATAGGTGGCTAACTCAGCAGTTTTTAAACTTTCTGGTTTCAGGACCCACTCATAGTCTTAAAAATTACAGGTCCCCAAAAAGCTTTTGTTTATACGTTATACGAATCAGTATTAACCACATTAGAAATTTAAAGTGTAACACATACCTTCATACAGGTATGTGTTACAAAAGGGAAGAGAATTTTAATAACCTTTAGAGATAATGGTGCATATTCTTCTTTTAATACATCAAAACTTGACAATTGGTCTCTTCTCAAACTCTGTTAGATAAGTTGGTCTAACACTTTGAGTGGGTAACACACTGGTTATTTGGAAAATGGAAATGACATTTCTTTATACATCATCAAAAAAATATTTGTTAATTTACTCACCTCATCAGAAAAGTCTTTTAAGTATCAGAAGCTAGTAGCCTCATGGTGGTAAACTCAAATTTTCTAAAATTCCAATATTTCACTTGAAAACTCAAATACTGTCATCAGCAACAAATAACGTCAATTGTTTTCCTTGAAGTGACTGGCTCACTTCGTTCACTTTTGCAAAACAGTTGCCAAATACCTGTAGTTTGTCATTCATTCTCTCAGGTAAAAACAGCGTTCCATTTAAAAAAAGAGGCTATTTCAGCAGGAGATGCAAAGAACTGCACAAGTACTTTTCTTTTGAGCAAACCATTTTTCTTTGATATGCAGTAGATGTGCTTTATGCATACTTCCTATTTCATCACAGGGACTACTCAAAAGATGTACTGAGGGGTCAAGAGTGCCAATTAATATTACTGCTTCATCATGGACATTCTTAAGTGATACTGGCATTTTATTTTACTGTACATGCATGCATACTGGTGAAAAATACAATGACAACCAGCATAGGCTGGTGACACTCCCTTGATTCATGCTGAGGCACCAACAGTTTTACCCTCAGTTGATTTTCTGCCAACTTACAGATGCTCAAGGGTCCACAGGCCATATTTAAAGAACTGAAGAGCTAGCTGAAATGGCTTCTTAAACAGCTGTTATGTACCCAAGCAGGACTTAACTTAAACCAAGCTCTGTCTGACACTGAAGTCTACAATCTCCTCACTAGATTATGTTGTTTCAATGCTTCTCAGCAACTGTATGCTTATCAACATTTCTTATGAGTTTATGTATACTCATAAACCAATCCTGCAATTCCAAAACTAGCCCAAGGGGAAGACAACTGTACAAGTCCCAAAAGATACACCTTACATTAGACTAGTCTGCAGACATTTAGAAGCTCCTCAAGTCCCATGCTTTTGATGAGCAATTGTTTTAAAGGGTCAAGTACAAGAGAAACACGGCTCAATTTGGTGGTAGTCTTAAAATAACATGGGCTGGGAGTTCCCTGGGGGCCTAGTGGTTAGGATTCCAGGCTTTCACTGACGTGGCCCAGGTTCAATCCCTGGTCGGGGAAGTGAGATCCCACAAGCCATGCAGCCAAAAAATAAATAAATAAATAGCATGGGCTATCGGGCACCCAAATGAGTTTCAAATCTCAGCTCTGTCCCTTAGTAGCTGTGCGAATTTGGGTTAATTCCTCAATCTTTCAACTCAGTTTCCTTCTCTACAAAACCCTACCTCATAGGAACCTTAAAAAAAAAAATTGACATGCAATATGTGAAGAAGTACATTATTAATGTCAAAACACAAGATAAATGAAAGTAAGAATTGTACATTTGACTGAAGGTATATATAATCTATCAGTAGAAGTGCAAATTTATTATCTGAATTAATTTTAGCAGTTTGAAGTTGTTCTAACTTCCTGACCTCTGATTATGACTGTAATTCATATTATTGAAAAGTCTTGGGGAATTCCCTGGCAGTTCAATACTTAGGACTCTGCACTTTCTGGGTTTTTTTTGCGGTACGTGGGCCTCTCACTGTTGTGGCCTCTCCCGTTGCGGAGCGCAGGCTCCGGTCACACAGGCTCAATGGCCATGGCCCACAGGCCCAGCCGCTCCGTGGCATGTGGGATCTTCCCGGACCGGGGCATGAACCCGTGTCCCCTGCATCAGCAGGCGGACTCTCAACCACTGCGCCACCAGGGAAGCCCAGGACTCTGCACTTTCACTGCCAAGGGCACGGGTTCGATCCCTGGTCAGGAACTAAGATCCCACAAGCCTCGTGCTGCGGCCCATAAACACAGGTAACCCCTCAATTTTAATATTATAATCAAGGGAAAGCATTACTTGGTTTGTTTCAGCTTTTAGAAATATGTTAAGGCACTGCTTATATTAATACCTTTTATGTTAGCAAAATACAAATATTTATTATACTTTTGGAGAGAAGTTACATGGAAATTAAGAAGAACTCCTAAGGTCTACTTTAGAGAACTAGAATTTTAACAGATTAAATATGACATAGTGGGGGCCTCTATTTAGAAGCTGATAACATACAAACATCATTTATTATAACCTCACACATCCAGAGAACAGACTGAAAAACCAAAAAGAAAAGAGCTAAGTAGTCAAAATAGAACTTTATGGGACTTCCCTGCTGGTCCAGTGACTAAGAGTCCGCCTTGCAGTGCAGGGGACGCAAGTTCGATCCCTGGTCAGGGAACTAAGATCCCACATGCCACGAGGCAACTAAGCCTGCATGCCGCAACTACTGAGCCTGCACGCTCTAGAGCCCTAGTGCTGCAACTAGAGAGAAGCCGGCAACGAAGAGCCTGCACGCCGCAACGGAGACCCAGGGCAGCCAAATTAAAAGAAAAAAAAAATAGAACTGTACTCATGGAGCAGCCCTCAATCACAACCAAGCTACACACATTTCTGCTCCTTTAGGCAGTCATAGTTAAGGTCCTGTAGGAATTCATAAATACTATATTGTTCACAAATATTATGTCTTATAGCCCCAACTCCATTGCATGCACAGAGCAGGCTATGAGTGTTCTGTTCAGCTTTCATTTCCCAGTAAAAAAGAAAAAAACTACAAATACACAGTTTTCTAACTAGGCTAAACACTGACAGTAAGAGTCTAAAGATGAGGTGTACCCCACCTGTCAATGCTCTGAAACTCTTAAAAACAAACAAAACCCCAGCAGATGAAAAAATGAACTGCCTTTCTCATCCCATTCTAGCACTGACTTGCTGTAAAATCATGCACCAATAATTTTATCTTTCTGAACTGCTGCTATTCTCATTCCCACTAAGGAAATGATAAATTTTCAATAAATTTCAATAAAATTTTCAATAAAATATGATATTAAGTGAACAGAACAGAAATGAACAGAATGAATAGAAAATTAGTGCCTAACACCAAAGCATCTGCTATCAATCATAGTAACTAGGAGCAGCCCACATTTGTATTTTATACCTCCCCCTGTCCACAGAGCAATAATGCTTCTTCACTTTCTAAGTATGATTTCAACAAAGTCCATGAATAATTTGACCACTGCTTTTATTCACTTTAACAGTAACCAGGAATCATTAATGTCACACAGACTGAGGCACCCTAGCCAACCACCAGCATTTTTTTTTAATATTTTGCAGCACAACTGGAAACAGACATGGACAGACAGTACAAAAGCTAAAAATCTCCGCATGAAATTTTACCTGTCCGTGTATGTCTCCACACACTGTTACTGGTGTTGATACTGGCTGGACATTTGACTCTTCCAAGAGGAGGTCACAAACATAGTCACATAGCCGCTGTAGGAAGAGAAAATAAAATGCAACCTTTTATTACAATATTAAAACTAAAGACCAAATGCAAAAAAGACAAGAACTAATCCGTGTATTATTCCACAGGAAAGGAAACTATGATGATTCTGGGATTCGATTTCTGTCAGCTTTTACCTTCCTTTCACAATGCCTATTCCAAAATGCAAACTCCCTGGCTATACAGGTAATAGGTTCTAGAAGACAGAGAGCTCTGCAAGGAACTGTAAAATGATGTTTTTCAACAAAAAAATGCAAAAGTCAATAATTTTAAGAGGAAAAGGTTTTTACCTGCTAATTTTTTTGTGTGTGTGTGGTACGCAGGTCTCTCACCCCTGTGGCCTCTCCCGTTGCGGAGCACAGGCTCTGGATGCGCAGGCCCAGTGGTCATGGCTCACGGGCCCAGCCGCTCCGCGGCACGCAGGATCCCCCCGGACCAGGGCATGAACCCACGTCCCCTGCATCGGCAGGCGGACTCTCAACCACTGCGCCACCAGGGAAGCCCTTATCTGCTAATTTTTAAAGTACATTGCAAACCACGCACTTACCAAATATGACCCAGCAACTGCATTCTTGGCAATGAAAATTTATGATCACGTAAAAACCTGTACACAAAGGTCCATAGAAGCTTAATTCATAAGAGCCAAAAACTAGAAATAAATCAGTTGTCCTTCAACAGTGAACAGTTAAATTATGGTACATTCACACCGTGGAATACTATTCAGCAATAAAAAACAAACTACTGACACATGACAATCTGTATAAATTTCAAGGG
Organism: Monodon monoceros; assembly: GCF_005190385.1. Lineage (NCBI taxonomy): Eukaryota > Metazoa > Chordata > Mammalia > Artiodactyla > Monodontidae > Monodon > Monodon monoceros. The sequence continues at coordinate 103,170,656 of NW_021703782.1, forward strand.
ATTTATGCTGAGTGGGGAGAAAAAAAAACACCTATCCCAAGAGGTTATATACTGTATGATTCCATTTATATAACATTCTTGAAATAAAAAATTTATAGAAATGGAGACCAGATTAGTGATTGCCAAGGGTCTAGGAGGTAGGGGCAGCAGGAGGGAGATGCGTATGGTTACAAAAAGGACAACATGTGGACTCCTTGGGGTGATGGAACTGTCTGTATCATGAATGTGGTATTAGATACATGAGAGACTACAGATATAACAATACTGCATAGAACTAAATACACACACAAATGAGTACAAGTAAAACTGGAGAATTATGAACAAGATCGTGGAGTGTATCAATGTCAATATCCTGATTGTGGTATTTGTTCCACAAGACATTACTACCAGAGAAAACTGGGTAAAGGGTACATGGGATCACTTGGTATTATCTCTTACAATTGCATATAAATCTACAATTATCTCAAAATAGAAAGGTTAACAAAATTAATCGCAAAATGTAAATTTAAGAGTCACTCTACCTTTTAAAAAGAACTCTAGGGGAACTTCCCTGGTGGTGCAGTGGTTAACAATCCTCCTGCCAATACAGCAGATACGGGTTCGAGCCCTGGTACAGGAAGATCCCACATGCCGTGCAGCAACTAAGCCCATGCACCACAACTACTGAGCCTGCACTCTAGAGCCCGCATGCCACAACTGCTGAAGCCCACGCGCCTAGAGCCTGTGCTCCGCAACGAGAAGCCACTGCAATGAGAAGCCCATGCACCGCAACAAAGAGTAGCCCCTGCTCGCCACAACTAGAGAAAGCCCGCGCACAGCAACAAAGACTGAACGTGGCCAAAAATAAATATAAATAAAGAATCTGCCTGCCAACGCAGGGGACATGGGTTCGAGCCCTGGTCCGGGAAGATCCCACGTGCCGTGGAGCAACTAAGCCCATGCATCACAACTACTGAGCCTCTGCTCTAGAGCCCACAAGCCACAACTACCGAAGCCCACGCGCCTAGAGCCCGTGCTCCACAACAAAGAGAAGCCACTGCAATGAGAAGTCCACGCACCGCAACAAAGAGTAGCCCCCGCTCGCCGCAACTAGAGAAAGCCTGCATGCAGCAACAAAGACCCAACACAGCTAAAAATTAATTAAGGAATTAATTTTTAAAAAAAGAACTCTAGGGACTTCCCTGGTGGTCCAGTGGGTAAGACTCCATGCTCCCAACGCAGGGGGCCCAGGTGTGATCCCTGGTCAGGGAACTAGATCCCATGTGCATGCTACAACCAAGAGTTTGCATGCCACAACTAAGAGTTCACATGCCACAACTAAGAAGTCCACATGCCGCAAGTAAAGAAGTCTGCATGCCGCAACGAAGATCCAGCGTGCTGCAACTGAGACCTGGCACAGCCAAAATAAATATTAAAAAAAAAAAAAAAAGAACTGGGGGGGAATCTTCCTTCCATCTGAGACCAGTTAATACTACAGTCAGAGGCCCTACTAGATTTTATGAAGATCTGCCAAGAAAGGGCAAGTTAAACTACACAAGCATAATGAAATGATTTTAAACATTAATTAAGGAATCTAAATGCTACAATTTACTTAAATATATGAGAGACATACTTTAACAGTTATAGCGGGCTTCCCTGGCGGCGCAGTGGTTGAGAGTCCGCCTGCCGATGCAGGGGACGTGGGTTCGTGCCCCGTTCCGGGAAGATCCCTCATGCCGCGGAGCGGCTGGGCCCGTGAGCCATGGCTGCTGAGCCTGCGCGTCCGGAGCCTGTGCTCCGCAACGGGAGAGGCCACAACAGTGAGAGGCCCGCGTACCGCAAACAAACAAACAAACAAAAACAGTTATAGCTACAACACTTTACACAGAGGCAAGCATAGGAGAGAACTCACAATGGGAGGGGGGAGGACGAGCAAGAAAAAAGTCCCCCCCCCGCAAAAAAATGAGAGGAAATCAAGCTGTTTAAAACATTTTCAAAATAAAAAGGTTTGCTCTTATTCGTAGGATAAGTTCCTGATCTTCAAATAGCACCTCAAAGGCAAGATCATCCTTTTGGCCTGGAGTCCTTCTGGCCCTGAGTAGGGAGCTCCTTCTGTGCTGAATTTCCTACAACCCTCAGATGCTTCAATAAACAATCCTTGGTCCAGATATATAATCCATCCATTATTTGTAAAAGGAACAGATACTGGTGAGTGAAACAATGTTTCTGAACTCAGAGCCTTAAGTTTATCATGAAAGATGGTCTCTAAGGTTCCTTCAGTTCTACTTTGCATTTGTTTAAAAAAAAACAAAAACAAAAAACCTCAGCTCTTTCCTTCCTATGTAGGGAAAAACTCAGTTCTTCCCTACTTTGTGCTTCTTTCCTATGTGTCTCCCTTACTAGTCACACAGAACACTCAGTTTTGACACTCCTGGTCACCAAGGTTTTTTCTCCCTACAATATGCAATTCTCTGCAACACCAGCGGGGTATCCTACGATTTAACTCAATTCTGACATTATCTACCAGAGATAGTGTCAGATCCCACAGGTTAAGGGCTCAGTCCCACAACACTGCCCCCCCCCCACAACTCCCCTGCCAATATACACACACACTTCAGACACCAGTTGCAAGCCCAGGTTATCACCTGTGCTTCTAACCAACCGGGTATAGATCAGAGGTTCCAAAGACCTCCTCCTTAGGTTTGAATAATTTGCTAGAGCAGCTCACAGAACTCAGGGAAACACTTGCATTTACCAGTTTACTAAAGGATGTGATAAAGGATACAGATGACATCCACATTTAAGAGATATGTCGGGCAAGGTATGGGGAAAGGATGGAAACCACTGATCTTTTTACTATCACCATAGTTTTGCCTTTTCTAGAATGTCATATAGTTGGAATCATACATATGTTGTCTTTTCAGGTTGGCTTCTTTCACATAGCAATACGCATTTAAGCTTCCTTCATGTCTCTCCATGGCTTGATAGCTCATTTCTTTTTAGTGCTGAATAATATTCCATAATATTCCAATAATATTCCATTATCTCAATGGTTTATTTAACCATTTGTCTACTGAAGGACATCTTGGTTGCTTTCAAATTTTGGCAATTATGAATAATGCTGCCATAAACATCTGTGTATAGGTTTTACAGTGGATGTTAAGTTTTCAACTCATTTGGATAAACACCATGACTGCTACATCATATGGTAAGGGTGTTTAGTTTGGTAAGAAACTGCTAAATGATCTTCCAAAGTGACTGTACTAGTCTGCATCCCCATCAACAATGAGTGAGAGTTTCCGTTGCTCTACAGTTTTGCCAGTGTTTGGTGCTGTCAGTGTTTTGGATTCTGGCCATTCTAATAGGTGTGTAGTGGTACTGCCTTGTTGCTGTTTTTGTTTTGTTTTGTTTTTGGCCGTACCACGCGGACTATGGGATCTCAGTTCCCTGACCAAGGACTGAACCTGGGCCCTCAGCAGTGAAAGCAAGAGTCCTAACCACTGGACCGCTGGGGAATTCCCACCTTGTTTTAATTTGCATCTCCGTAATGACATATGATATGGAGCACCTTTTCATAGGCTTATTTGTCATCTATATATCTTCTTTGCTGAGGTATCTGTTCAAGTCTTTGGCCCCCCTTTTTTTTTTTTTGGCTGCGTTGGGTCTTCGTTGCTGTGCATGGGCTTTCTCTAGTTGCGGAGAGCGGGGGCTACTCTTCGTTGCGGTGTGCAGGCTTCTCATTGTGGTGGCTTCTCTTGTTGCAGAGCATGGGCTCTAGGCATGCAGGCTTCAGTAGTTGCAGCACATGGGCCCAGTAGTTGTGGCACGCGGGCTCTAGAGCGCAGGCTCAGTAGTTGTGGCACACGGGCTTAGCTGCTCTGCGGCATGTGGGATCTTCCCGGACCAGAGCTTGAACCTGTGTCTCATACATTGGCAGGCGGATTCTTAACCACTGAGCCACCAGGGAAGCCCCTTTGGCCCATTTTTAATAGGGTTGTTTGTTTTCCTAGTGCTGAGTTTTAAGAGTGTTTTGTTTATTCTGGATAAAAGTCCCTTATCAGACATGTCTTTCACAAATATTTTCTCCCAGTCCGTGGCTTGCCTTCTCATTCTCTTGAAAGCGTCTTTTGCAGAGCAACGTTTTTGTTTGTTTTTTTAATTTTCTTTTTTTTGGCTGCGCGGCTTGTGGGATTTTAGTTCCCTGACCAGGGATCAAACCTGGGCCCTCAGCAGTGACAGCATGAAATCCTAACCACTGGACCACCAGGGAATTCCCATGCAGAGCAAAGTTTTTAATTTTAATAAGCCCAGTGTTTCTCAATTATTTTTTTATGAGTAGTAGATTGTTTTGATTTGTCTGGGTTTTGTTTGGGGGATGGGGAACCAGGAATTTGTGGGGCTTTTTTAACAACTTCATTGAGATATAATTCACACATCGTAAAATTCACCCCTTTAATGTATAAAATTCAATGGTTTTCAGCATGTTCACTGTTGGGCAACCATCACCATAATCAATTTTAGAACATTCTCATCACCCCAAAAAGAAACTGTATACTCATTGGCACTCATCTCCCACCTCCCACAACCCCACCCCACAGCCCTAGGCAATCACTAGTCTGCTGTGTCTATGGATTTGTTCATTCTGGACATCTAGAAATGGGGCCTTTTGTGACTGGCTTCTTTCACTTAACATATGTTTTTAAAGTTCATCCACGTTGTAACATACATGATTTGTTTGTTCTTCTTTATAGTTGAATAATATTCCATTGTATGTATTTACCACATTTTGCTTATCCATTCATCAGTTCCTGGACATTTGGGTTCTTTCCACTATTTGGCTGTAAGAATTTGATTTTGACACACTAAGTCTGCAATGCCTATCAGACTTCAAAGTGCCTAAGATGTGCTGTAAACAGCTGACCCAGTGAGTCCTGAATTCAAGGAAAAGGATGCAGGCTAGAGAGACCAATTTGGAGATTGTCAGGAAATATATATTTCAAGTCATGAGACTAGAAGAGACAACTAAAGTGGCTGCTTACAAATAGGGAAAAGGATAAGTTACAAAAAGGAGTCTTAATACTTCACACAGAAGTTAGGGACAGAAGGAGGAACCAGCAAAAGGGACTGCTTGATGAGGTACAAAGGAAACCATGAGAGTGTAGTATTGTGGAAGTCCGGTGAAGAAAATGTTTCAAAAGAGGAGTAATCAGCTATGTTCAATACTGATGGAAGGGGCTTCCCTGGCGGCGCAGTGGTAAAGAATCCGCCTGCCAATGCAGGGGACATGGGTTCGAGCCCTGGTCCGGGGAGATCCCACATGCTGTGGAGCAACTAAGCCCGTGCGCCACATCTACTGAGCCTGCACTCTAGAGCCCGTGAGCCACAACTACTGAACCCGCGTACCACAACTACTGAAGCCCGTGCTCCTAGAGCCCATGCTCCACAACAAGAGAAGCCACCACAATGAGAAGCCTGTGCATCTCAACGAAGAGTAGCCCCCTCTCGCCACAGCTAGAGAAAGCCATCGACAGCCCAACACAGCCAAAAATAAATAAATAAAATAAACAAAATTTTAAAAAAAGAAAATACTGATGGAAGGTCAAATTTTGGAGGAATAGAGTAGGGCCCAGAGAGAATATTCCTTTACTCCTAAATCAACAAGTACCAATTGCAGGATATCTTACACAAGTAACACAATGGCACAGTTCAGAGGTTAAGAGCACAGTCTCTGAAGTCAAAGAGATCACAGAACAATATCACCTCAACTTCTTACTACCTATTACTTAGCTTACTGTCTGTTACTTAGCTGTGTAACCCTGCTAAGTTACTTCATCTCTCTGTGCCTCAGTTTCCTCATCCACAAAATAGAAATACCAACCTGGGGGACTTCCCTCGTGGTCCAGAAGTTAAGAATCTGCCTTCTAATGCAGGGGACACGGGTTCGATCCCTGGTCGGGGAACTAAGATCCCACATACCTCAGGGCAACTAAGCCCATGCGGCGAAACTACTGAGCCTGCCTGCACACCACATCGAAGAGCCGGAGTGCCACAACAAAAGATCCCACATGCCTCAATGAAGATCCCACGTACCACAACTAAGACCCAACGCAGTAAAATGAAAAAATAATAAAATAAAATAAGCTAGGAGGATATACATCAAACCCAAAACAGCAGTTGCCAGAGATGTCAACCAAAACGCATTCCACTTTCATCTTTGTTTATTTATTTTACTTTTTAAAAAAGCATGAAGGGGCTTCCCTGGTGGCTCAGTGGTGAAGAATCCGCCTGCCAATGCAGGGGACACGGGTTCGAGCCCTGGTCCGGGAGGATCCCACATGCCATAGAGCAACTAAGCCCGTGCGCCACAACTGCTGAGACTGCGCTCTGGAGTCTGCGAGCCCCACTGCTGAGCCTGCGTGCCACAGCCGCTGGGGCCTGTGTGCCTGGAGCCTGTGCTCTGCAACAAGCACCGCAATGCGAAGCCCATGCACCACGGCGAGGAGTGGCCCCCGCTCACCACAGCTGGAGAGAGCCCGCGCGCAGCAATGAAGACCCAACACAGCCAAAAATAAATAAATAAACAAATAAATTTATTTTAAAATATATATATATATTGAGTTGGCCAAAAAGTTCCGCAACAACTTATGGGAAAACCCGAAGGAACTTTTTAGCCAACTCAATATATGACTCAATTTATTTGAAATGCCTGGAATAGGCAAATCCATGAAGATATAAAATAGATTAATGGTTGCTTAGGGCTGGACTTTGAGGTAAGGGGTAATGGGGAGTTTCTGTTAATGGGTATAGTTTCTCTTTGGGATGATAAAAATGTTCTAACATTGATTATGGCAATGTTTGCACAACTCTGTAAATATATTAAAACCCACTGGGAAAAAAACCCCACTGAATTATACACTTTAAAAATTAATTTTATGATATGTGAATTATATCTCATAAAACTGTTATTTTTAAATTAAAAATATATATTACTTCTTTAAAAATAATAATTACCACGTTGACCATAACCACTCAAATCTACTCCTTGTGGATAGAGGTAGCTGTCCTCCCAATCAATTTCAAAAGATCAGTGTTGTACAACATCCTCTTTCTATTATAATACATTAGACCTGTGATATATAATTTATTATTTGTATAGTAATTAGCTCCCAAAGTTTACAATTACTGTTTGCATTTTTTTTTCACCCTAACTCACTTCCATCTAGCTTAAGGGTAGTTCCAAAGAACAAATATGCCATGATTGGCCTGTATTTTTTTATAGTCTTTCATTACCACCTCCCTTCTCAGTCAGCCAGAAAAAAGAGCACTACTTTTTTTAGGTTAGCCTCATAGAGCAACAATTTATACTTTTAAATGTACTTTCTGAAACTATACAATTTTTAAAATAAAACAATATAGTGATGTTTTAAAGTACCTATCTCAGGACCTTACCCACCTTTCTTAGGTATAATGCCTTGCTCAATTAATATTTGCGATTTTTTTCAGGTACACTCACCAAACCTCCTCAAAGAGAATTCCACCAAGGTATCTGCAGAAGTGCTTTGCTGTAATTTGTCCAGGAGTGGGCAGAGTTTTCTGTTTGCTGCCAGGAGGCCTGCTTGTTCTCAGGCACTTGTCCCACCCACACTCTTTCAGATTGCACATCTTTTAAGAAAAGGCCTAACTTCCATCAGTGAAGGTCAGGGCCCATACCTAATATATTCTCTGACATAAGCATATAATGTTGATCTCTCCTCTTGCCCACTCTTGTAAATTTGGGGGCTCCATCAAATTTGGTGTACACCCCTTTAAAGATCAATTATTAGTATGTTACCCAAACAAACCAACCTACTATAAACTCCACCACGAATTAAGCCAGACTGTCCTCTAGAGAGGGCTGTCCTCACCCTGCATTACACTGCACTCCGTTCCCAATTGCTTTTTCCCAAATTGCACTTTAATGTCATACTATCAACCTGTAGTAAAGGACATTATAGGAAACAGTCCTCTACAGAGCTTGTCATTGCGTGGACTATAAACAAGGTGCACGGGATGCTGTGATTAAACAGTTGCCTTCAAGGAGGACTGGGGGAGGAATGTCTCTTTGTTTCTTCCATCAAGGATAGATGTGATTTCCCTGAGAAGCTTATTTTTATCATCTTACAGACTCTGTAAGTTTTTTTTAATTGATCAGTTTACATCTTTCTGTAGGCTCCTAGAAAGCTTAAGGCCTAATCTCAAAGAAGTAACCCAGTCATCATAGCTTTTATTTTATATGTACTATTCTTATTTTTCCTGTTGGCTCCATTTTGGTTTCCTATCTTTATTTTCTTTTTGTCTCATTTTTCTTACTTATTCTGGATATAATTTATCTTGCTATATTGAATGCTTCTTTGTAAACCACTCTATATACTTTTTAGAACAAAGTGAGTTATCATTTAACATTCTGAAACTAATCACAGCACAGATTCGTGAGGGACTCTATCGTTCCCATTTTGAATGCTGCAGAATTTGCACCCACATATGACTGGCTCTCCTGGTCCATAATGCCTCCTGAACTGCAAGTCACTTATGGTGACTGGCCCAAACCCCCCAGGGCTGATCTGAAAGTAACAGGAGACCATTAGCTAAAGAACATCACTGTGAAACCCTACCAAAAGCCAGTGAGTGCCTAGCGAACCATGTAAACTACTTAAGCGACATCTTCAACCCGAGGCCAGGCACGCTAACTTGAGTAAAGTTAACAGCTGCCTCCTATAACTGCCACTTCTGCAGTCCCAACAGAGGACTTAGAGCACTAAGCCTCTAAGCCAAAGCCACTGCCTCTCATCACTCCAGTTCAGCAGCAGCTTACAAATTCATGTCAAGAACACATAAAAATAAGAAGTCTATGAAATCTCAGCACAAACTCTACATTTGTCAGCCAACTACACACACACTGGCCTCTCAGAGCCCAGTCTTGCCATGGGAGAGGCTCCTCCAAAGCCCTTCACAGCTTTTTTTTGCAGCTTGATTTGTAGGAAGCATGGTTTGTTTCTCTTTCTGCCCCAAAGCAGTCACTGAGGCAAGATTCTCAATCTTATCCCAAATTTAGGGCAAACTACACCCATTTCTCCCCACGGTGCCTAATTAATTCCTAATCCTTGAAAAAGTAGAAGTTCATGGACCCATTCTTAGGAGACCCTATTTCCCTTCTCTACGTTTTCCTCAAGATACTTGTTTACAGATTCACTCTATTCTCTGCTCCTGTCTCCCTGTTCTCTCTTGCCCCTCAAATACACTGGGTTTTGAATTTCTGTAATTCTTCGTTTAGCTGATCTTGTTATTGGAAACATACTATTTCCTTTATTTACTTTTACATACTGGTATTTACAAAATCTCTTCTTAAGAAATAAAAATCTATCTAAGATTATATTCTACACAGCCTTTGAATAGTCTCTACTATAACACAAATCACTGGGAATGAAGAGTGGGAGCGGGAATCCAAGATGACAATGATATTCACACGCTAACAATCCAGAAGGAAATATCTGTACCTTCAGTAAAAACCAGAGTTTCTGAGCCCTGGCACTACCGACAACTCTGTGTTGTGGGGGCTGCTGTCCTGTGCACTGTATGATGTTCAGCAACATCTGGCCTTTACACCCCCTAGATAACTGCGAAAATCTACAAGTGTCTCCAGACATCGCCAAATATCCGCTCGGGGGCAAAATCACCCCCACCTGAGAACCACTGGTCTAGACCTTTCTCCTGAGTTTAACACTATTAGAACAGTGTCTGGAGCACATTTGGTAATCAATAAATATTTGTTACCCAACAGATCTGTTTATCCAACAGTTTTCTGAACGTTTCTGCCTCAGTCTCTTGACTTGGCAGCATCTCAAATTCAGTCTGGCCCAAACCAAACTCCCTTGTATGCCTTAATCTAGTTATTAGTATTTACTAAGTAATCCATGCCAGAAACTAAGAGATTACACTAAACTCTTCTCTCTCTCTCTCAAACCTAGACATAATCTGTCAACAGGTCCTATTATACCATCTTCATTTCCTTTTAAACACCACAACCACTTGTTACTGGCTTACTTCAAAAGCTTTCATGTCACCTGGTCTATTGCTCCTATGACATTTTTGTCCCATTCCAATCCAAGGTCCATAATGCTGCTAGAAAATTCCTAAAACCTGTCACTGTCCCCCTTAAAAACCTCTCAAGGACATTCCTCTATGATAGTGCTTCCCAAACTCCATTCAGATATCATCTTTATGATTTTGTCATATTCCTACTACATACAACAGTGTATCTCTCTAATAGTTTCCTTTGAATCTACTTTTCAGTTAGCCATATTTTTTAAAATATCACCAAGCATGATTTATTTGTTTTTCCCTAAAATATAAAAACATTTCAAAGTGTTTATACATGAACCATCTCAAAGATAAAAATTCAAGTTTATCAGCCTCATCTTCCATGATTTGGTCTCTGCCTGTCTTCTCTGCACCACCTCAAGCCATACCAAACTACTTCAAGTTGACCAGCCATCTTCTTTTAGATTAAGCTATACCATTGCACATGGTATTTCTTCTGCTTCATGTTCTTTCCTTCCTGTCTTGTCTACCTGAAAAAACTCTGCTCATCCTCTCATTGTTCCTCCTTTGTGAAACCATCTGTGGCTCCAGAGTTAGATGCTGCTTCTTCTATGTTCTCCGATATGCTGGACAGCTCTCTATTTTAGCACCTACCAAACTAAGCAATGATCATTTGTTTACCTCTCTATCTCCCCTACTATATTGAGAGCCCCTCAAAGACAGAGAGAAGTGCCAAATTCTATCTCTAGCATCCACAGGGAATAGTACTTGACACAGGAGACAGTTAAAGAAATGTCTGTTGTAAAGCAGTACGGTTTGATTCAACACACCTTAACTGAGTGTCTATCACATACAAGGCAGTGTTCTAAGACTGTGGAGAATACAAAAATAAACAAGATATGATCCTGGCCCTTCAAGAAGCTTGCAGTCTAATGGTGGAGACAGGTATATTTACTATCATACAAGACAGAACAATACAAGTGGTAGTAAAATGGAACAAAAAGTGCTGTGGGGCAAAGGTTAGTATAGAACAGAAAGAATGGAAAATATTTTGGCCTTGCCAAACATCCTGCGGGATCTTAGTTCCCGGACCAGATACTGAACGTGGGCCATGGCAGCAAAAGCACCGAGTCCTAACCACTGGACCACCAGGGAATTCCAGAATGGAAATTTTAAATAGCAAATAAATTCAGGTACATACTCTGCTGACTCACTGTGGCAAAAATCACTTAAACCTTATCAAGTCCTGATATTTGTTCTGCCTATCACAGTGATAGAGTGGACATGAAGGTACTCTGAAAACTGTAAGTAGCTGTGTAAATTCTAACCATTACTAATAATTCTGACTATGGAATCCAGGAGCCCTGTATGGAGAAAGTGACATCTGAGCTAGAGCTAAAAAGGGCATGGAGGGGAATTCCCTGGTGGTCCAGTGGTTAGGACTCTGCGCTTTCACTGCTGTGGGCCCAGGGTTCGATCCCTGGTAGGGGAACTAAGATTCCACAAGCCATTTGGCGCGGCCAAAAAATAAATAACTAAATAAATAAAATTAAAAGGGGCATGAAGGGTATTGTATAGAGGAAACATAAGTGGTAGATATGGACGTGAACCCTGGAGCCAGACTGCCTAGGTCTGAATGCAGCTCCTTCACTTACCTACTAGCTATATGCCTTTGAAAAGTTACTTAATCTGCCTGTGCTTGAGATACCTGTCTGTAATATGGGGCAAATGTTAGTACCCAACTCACACAGTATTAAATGGTTTAATATTTGTGCTATATAAGTATTAAGTAGGTAAAAGAAAGAGACTAAGCAGAAGCAAAGAAGCAGGGAAGTACAAGGCACACCGTCAGAAGAACGCACTCTAATGTACTCAGAATGGAAGGTAAAAAGAAAGGTGATTAAGTGGAAGACATACTTAGAAAAGTATGCTATTTGCCATCCTAAAAGGCTATTAACTGTATCAGAAAGAGCTCTGCACAAAGAGCTTTCCAACTTAATTCATTGATTAGCTGGACATCCTCAGGCAGATCATAAACTCTACAAAGCTCAGTTCCCCCTCAGTAAAGTGAGAAGAATACAGAACTAGGCAAACTCTGATTCTCTCTCAGCTCTGAAATTCTAGAAAAGGGTCTGGGGAGTCATTAGAAGTGTGCACTGTCCCATAGGAAACCTACTACCACATGTAGCTATTGAGCACCTGAAATGTGGCTGATCCAAACTGGGATATATTGTAAATGTAAAACATATACCACACTTTGTAGACTTAACACAAAAAAAAGACAAGGTATTATGTTAGTAATTTTATATTAATTGCATGTTGAAATTGGGTTAAATAAAATATTACTAAGATTGATTTCACCTTTTTTGGGGGGGTTTTTTTGGGTTTTTTTGTGGTACATGGGCCTCTCACTGTTGTGGCCTCTCCCGTTGCGGAGCACAGGCTCCGGCACCTGTTTCTTTTTACTTTAAAAAATTTAACAATTTGAGGCTCACATTTCTGAGCATTTTCTATTGGACAGCACTGCTACAGACTATTTTCAGAAGATCCAAGAGACTGTGATTCTGTAGCCAAAAAGACAAAATGCCAAGCATTATCAGAAAGGGTCTCAGAAAGATTATCAATGAAAACACTGAAAAAACTATTCTAGCCCTATAGAAAGCCACAGTCTGTCCCTAACTGCTGTACTGTGTTCATTTTTCCTTGAAATACCTAAAGAAAGATAATATACAAAACCAAACAACTCAGGTAAACAGAATGATCAGTAAGACAGGCAATAAGGTGAGTGACAAGACTAACAGGCTTCAAATCCAGAAGGCTCAAGACTACCATATATGAGAATCTATAAAATCAGATAGAGGCTGAATAAGGAGGTACAAAAGGCTCTTCACCAAGTCTTAGAAAAAAGCAAGGGAGAATTCTCTGAAGCTTTATGGAGGCATTTCAAACAGAGGTACAATTTTGCAGAGCAGTGGCCTTATACGAAAAACAGAGATGGCTCAGTGGCCTTATATGAAAAACAGAGATGGTTCAGACTAAACATAAAAGTGAGTTCCAAAAAAGATTACAGCAACTATCAATCCATAGAAGTGGTTACTTCTCCCTGTGTTGCATATCTGAGGTAGACACTAGTATTCTCCCAACCCCTACCATGGAAACTGTCTTCAGTTCTTCAGTAAAAAAAAAACAAAAAAACTGAACACCAACTCAGTGTGCAACTTCTTTACTTACGTGGGACCTTTAAGAACTGTCAAAGAGATCAGACAATCTCCAAGTTATAGAACCTCTCCCATGACAAAATACTTAAGTGTAAGTATTCAGTAAACCTGTCTTTCATCATTCATTCTTACATTTGGTCAGATATGGAATCTGTGGCTTCTAAGATCCTCTCTAAAATTTTTTTAGTGGATGAGAATCACGAACTCTTTTTTAAGAAATGTTATGCTTTGGTCCACTCACCTTCATATATCACCCTTATTCCTTCAAAACAGTTATGTACATTTGACCCAGGACTAGTGATTTGACCATTTCCAATTTAGATATAGAGAAATCATGATTAGATCTAGAACATCCTATGCATTTATTATTTTATTTAGTATCTCCAACTTCCAATTTAAAACACAGGTAAATTTCGGCCTATTTTTCTACCAGAACAAATCTTTTCCATAATGATCATTAAGTGGCCCCAATGATTTTTCTTCCTTTGATAGAATATTTTATTTTGGCTTTAAAGCCTCAGAAAAAGTGCTCCTGGAATACTTTCTTGGCCTGCCTAATTTTAGTTTGCCCTTCATGCCAAGAGGGAGAAACAGAATTAAATTTCTTTAAATACACCAGAGATGCAGCACAAGAAAATTAATCTGATAAAAACATTTCCAGGGCTTCCCTGGTGGCGCAGTGGTTGAGAGTCCGCCTGCCGATGCAGGGGACACGGGTTCGTGCCCCGGTCCGGGAAGATCCCACATGCCGCGGAGCGGCTGCGCCCGTGAGCCATGGCCGCTGAGCCTGCGCGTCCAGAGCCTGTGCTCAGCAACGGGAGAGGCCACAACAGTGAGAGGCCCGCGTACCGAAAAAAATAAAATAAAAAAAAACATTTCCAAGACAAAGAAGAAAAGCCTCCACTTATATAGAAAAATTCAGAATTTTTTTTTCTAGTGGTTGGTCCGGAGGGTGCGGGGGAAATTTACTAGGAAACAGATACACACTAAGTACAGTCCAATTGTGTTGCAAAGGGAAATGAAATGGTTTAATAACTATACTCTCTTAGGTTAGGAAGGAAATCTAATGTTTATCAAATTAAGAGGTCTAAAGAAAATCCAACTGATTTGTCTTTCAAATCATTTCAACATCCAATATCGAGATACATTTCATAATAAGCAATATTTTACTCATTATAAACACAAAGCTTAAAACTGCCTTACATATCCTAAAGAACAGAAAATTCCACATCAATTCACTGACATGCAAAAATCAACTTTAGTTTTCCAATGAACTGGGTCACAATGTCGCGTTTTTTTAAGGAAAAATCCTTGTTTCCTAAAAAGCCATATAGCAAAAAGAAGCTACAAAACTATCGTCACAAGAGCATGAAAGCTACATTTCTAATACTGGCTTTGTCCCCATTTTAATTAAATTATCCTGTTAAAAAGGGGAAAATGGACAAGAATGACTCCCCTATCAAACAGCACATATAATTAACATACAAGTTAGTTACATTCACAACAGCTCCTGTGGTCTTAAACATTTTGCACACTGTTGACTGATGTTAAATATCAACTCCCTGTACCAAGAGATGGCAAAAGAAAAAACCAGTAATATCTTCCTTAAGAGAAAAAAACTCACGGACAAAAAGAAATTACTTTAAACCCACAGCTTAAAGAATAAAAAGAACTCAAAATTATCAACAGTTTACCCACTTACCACACAGCAAATCAAAGTTAATTGAACAAGAACAGGCACTACCACCAACCTCTAAACACTGCTAGTCACCTAAGCACTGGTTTTAACAAACGCATAGAAACACTTGTCAAAAAAGCAGTATCCTAAAGACTTACATTCCTTTATTCTTACATTCATTTCTTTACCCAAACATAGGTTTACTGTTGCTAGGACTCTGCAGTACAAAGAACGACTCATTTCCTTTGGATAACCAAAACAATGAAATCTTGAGCTAAGAAGAGATTGGGGCAGGGGGTGGGGGGGGAGCGGGGACAACTTAAAGGACAGAAACGTATTGGTGTTTATTGAGAGCCTGTTACTTTATCCACTTAAAACAGCTGAAAGACGTGCTCGAAAACGGGTTCATATTGGAAGGAGCAGAAGAAAACCAACACTCCTAAAAAGCAACTGGGAGAAGTGCTCGAACAGAAGGACGACTTGACGTTCTCTCACCCTACCAGGCTGCTCGGGCCCCCGCCTGCCCCTTCCCATGCCCATCCCCATTCCTCAGGCACCTAAACCCACTGGGGCCGCGTTCCGGGAGCACGCTGCATCCCCTGTCAGACGCCGGCCTCCCCGCGCTCCTGTCACCGCCTCTGGGGGGATGACCGCTGCCACTGCCCGCGGGGGCTCGCCTCAGACTCCGAGACC
The DNA here is from genome assembly GCF_005190385.1 of Monodon monoceros. Taxonomy (NCBI): domain Eukaryota; kingdom Metazoa; phylum Chordata; class Mammalia; order Artiodactyla; family Monodontidae; genus Monodon; species Monodon monoceros. The sequence goes on from NW_021703782.1 coordinate 103,186,301, forward strand.
CGGGGTCGGTGTGAGGGGAGAGGAGTCTTGTAAGCAAAGCCGTTAAGTCTCGAGCTCCGGGGCAGCCCCAAGGCCAGGACGGGCAACCCTGGCGCAGAGGCCGCGACATCCCTTGGGATCCCCGCCGAGGGAATCGGGATGGCATTCGGGGTACTCGGGCTGCCCCCGCTCCCCGCGTGACGCCAAGTCGGAACGAGTCGCCTCGCACCGCGTTAGGCCCTCCACCGTGACGGGACAGGACACTGCCGGGGGTCCCGCGGAGAGAGGAAGGGCGGGCCGGCGGGAGCCCCGCTGCCGGAAGGGGGGGAGCCCCGAAAGCAGCGCTCCCACCCCGGCCAGTCTCACCTTCAGGTCGTTCTCCGGCAGGTATTTGCACAGCCGCGCTATCTCCACATACTTGTCCAAGTCCAGGGGCGCCATTTTAGAAATAACAAGCCCCGACGGCAGCAGCGGCGTCCGCGGCTGTGCTAGCGGCGGCAGCGGCGGAGGCCGAAGCCGGAACCCTCCCTACGTCACGTCCGGCCCGTGAGACGCGTCTACGCAGCGGCGTAAAGCTTGACCCGATTTTCCCCGCTGCTTCGGCACGCCCCATGCTCTCTCCCGCGGAACACAGGCAGCAGGCCTCCAGAGCTCCCTGGGTCCAGGGAGCTGAAACTGCTGAGACCCGTAGTTGTTTACCGTGGGGTGTGCTGGGATTTGTAGTTTTCTGTAGTGGCCAGCTACTCTTCTTTTCCTCCCCTTCCCTTTCTCTAGACTTTCACCTCTGCGGACCCAGCGAGGCTTTTCCGATGCAAAATGGCAAAGTAGGTGACACTAGCCATTCCCTGGTTTCTCACTCCGACCCTTGTAAGCATTCTCTCACCAGAATATCTTCACTTAAAAATTGGGTAAGCCTGGGGACTTCCCTGGCGGTCCAGTGGTTAAGACTATGCGCTTCCACTGCAGGGGGCACGGGTTCCTCCCTGGTCAGGGAACTAAGATCCCGCATGCTGCACGGTAGGGCCAAAAAAAAAAAAGTTGAGTAGGCCTGGCCGTATAGTAACCTGTTTGCACCTTTCCAAGGCCTTAATAGAAACCTTGCCTAAACCCTTGGCAGAGATGTCAGGCTACCAACTTTCCAGCCTGGAAAGAAAGGAAACAAATATTAAAGCTCTTCTTAGGCCAGGCACTATACAAATGCTGTTTTTCTGTCTAATCCTCATAACGATTGATAGCAAAGGAAGGCTCAGAGAGGTTGAGTAACTTGCCCAGATCTCACAGGGTATAGGCAGGGGAGCCAAGACTGGAATAGGTCTGGGTGGCTTAAGTCTACTTCAGTGCGTGTCCCATAAGGGCAGAGAGTTTTTTTGTTGTACCAAGAACAGGACCTGGTACTTAGTACACTTTCAACATTCCTTCACTCAACAGCTATTAATTGAACACTTAACTATATGCCAGGTACAGTTGTAGGTGCTTAGGGTATTCTGCAAACAAAATAGAAGAAGATCCCTATCCTCAACCTGTAGCTATATTCCAGTAAAGGAGACAGAACATAAACCATTAAACAATAATATAGTAAATAACTGCAGAGTATATGAGAAAGTGGTGGGCTTCTCTGGTGGAACAGTGGTTAAGAATCCGCCTGCCATGGGCTTCCCTGGTGGCGCAGTGTTTGAGAGTCCGCCTGCCGATGCAGGGGACACGGGTTCGTGCCCCGGTCCGGGAAGATCCCACATGCTGTGGAGCGGCTGGGCCGGTGAGCCATGGCCGCTGAGCCTGCGTGTCCGAAGCCTGTGCTCCGCAATGGGAGAGGCCACAACAGTGAGAGGCCCGCATGCCGCAAAAACAAACAAACAAAACAAAACAAAACAAAAATCCGCCTGCCAATGCAGGGGACACGGGTTCGAGCCCTGGTCTGGGAAGATTCCACATGCTGCGGAGCAACTAAGTCCGTGCGCCATAATACCGAACCTGTGCTCTAGAGCCTGCGAGCCACAACTACTGAAGCCCGCACGCCTAGAGCCTGTGCTCCGCAACAAGAGAAGCCACTGCAATGAGAAGCCCGTGCACCGCAACGAAGAGTAGCCCCCACTCGCCACAGCTAGAGAAAGCCTGCGCACAGCAGAGAAGACCCAATGCAGCCAAAAATAAATAAATAAATTTAAAAAAAAGAAAGTGGTAAGTGCTAGGGGGAAAAAAAAACAGAGCAAGGGAGATTTAGTGATGCATGTTTAGGAATCAACAAGGAGGTGGGGGAGTTAGCCACGCAGTTACTTGAGACAAATTATAGAGAGGAGCTGATGCAGAGACCCTAAGATAAAAGCATGTCTAGAATCTTTGGGAAATGGCAAGATTAGTGTGGTTGGATCAAGGTGAGAGGAGTAGGAGAGGAGATGAGAGAAAAGAACACTGATTTTTACTTTCGATGTAATGGGGAATTATTGCCGAGTCTTGAGCAGAGAAGTAACATGATCTAACTCATTTTAAAAGGGTTGCTCTGAGCCGCATAGCACAGGTAGATCAGCTCGGTGCTTTGTGACCGCCTGGAGGGGTGGGATAGGGAGGGTGGGAGGGAGGAGAAGCAAGCGGGAAGAGATATGGGAACATAGGTATATATATAACTGATTCATTTTGTTGTGAAGCTGAAGCTAACATACCATTGTAAAGCAGTTATACTCCAATAAAGATGTTAAATAAATAAATAAATAAATAAATAAATAAAAGGGTTGCTCTGGCTGCTGTGTAAGACTGTAGGAGGCAATGATTGCAGCTGAAAGACCGGTTAGGAGACGGTTATATAGTCCAATAGTAGCAGGTGCTCAATAAATATTTGTTGTTCAAGTGACCCTGGACTGGATCCTCTGGCCCTAAAGTGTATTTTGACAACATGTGGCGAAACTTTATTGAGGTCTCTGGGTGATGTTCTTTGTATTATAACTGTTCTGTAAGTATGAAATTGTTTCAAAGTAAAATTAATTTTTAACAGTCTGTTGCAGAATGGTGCCCACAAGCATAGATTTCTTCATTTATTCAACAAATACCTATGATGTGAATGAGACAGATATGATCCCTGCCCTACGGCACTTACAATCTGATAACAAACATGTAAATAAGGAAAGAATTAATTACAAAGTATGATTAATGGCAAAAAAGGGGAAAAAAGGGAAAGAAGGAGTGCTGTAAGAAAAATGGGGTAGAATAGGCCTACTTTAGGTTGGCAACATAGTGGAGGTAAAGTGTGCAGACTCTAGCACCAAATGGCTAGAGTTCAAGCCCAGGCTCTACTACTCCCTGTGTGACTTTGGCAAAGTTATGTATCCTTTCTGTGCTCCAGTTTTCTCAGTTCCAATGTGGCGATAATAACAGTGCTTGCCTCATATGGAGATGATAAGAATACTTACCTTCTAGGCTTGTACTGAGGTTAAATAGAGTTAATATATGGAAAGGGTTTAAAACAATGTCGTGTACAGTGAGTGCATTGTGTTAGCTCTGAATATTGGGTGGGCAAAAAAGGCCTTTTTGAAGAGGTAAGATTTAAGACTTTAGGGGGAAAAAGAAGTATAGGGATAATATGCTTAGAGTTTTTTGGAAGAAAAAAAAACCCCAAATGAGGGAAAGATGCTATTGTTGTTTGATTTTTTTTACAATCCTCTGAAAAACTGACAATTCATTTTTCATCTTTGAACCTCAGTAACTGGGAATCAATCCTATTCAAATATCGTCTCAGAATTGGGAAGGGAGACAAATAGGGAGATGGATATGAACGTTCTTTACAAACAATAAAGTGCTTGAAAGGAAGGTGTCACCAGCATCATTGCTTCCCTTGCTGATAAGTCAGTGAACAGGTAGGTAATGAAGACAATCCCCTTCCAGTGAAAATAGGGGGCAGTCCTCACATTACCAAACTGTCTGGCAGTAAGAAGGTCCCTCCTGCAGACCCACCTCATTCAGTGAACCTCACTCTTGACATTCCCAGTTGGGTGAGTTCTTAGAAAAGATGATAGACACATTGGGTGGTGTGTTACAGAGACAGTGTACAGAGCTTGCTGACTGCAATATGTTCTTAGTCTTCCTTGCACGAAACAGGAGACCTGGGTTCCTGTTCTCCCATTTATGTGGGTTAGTCATTTTAACTTCTCTGGGCCTCAATTTCCAATTTAAAAATAGATCTCCAAAGTTCTTTCCAGCACTTCCTGAAAAGTGATTTCTAGTCTAAAAGCATAGATCCCACAATGAAAATTAGTTGCTATTTTGCCCACAAACCTCTTCCAATTTTTCTTGTTTATGTGCAACTCCAGCATGGCACCTTGAAATGGATTTAGCCTAAAGACACAGGGGGTGAGAGGGCATTCTGCATCTGTGAGCAGAAATCTCCATCTAGATGCACACGGACATACGGCAGAGCCAACCTGGCCTTAGTTTTCTTTCCTGAAAGAGAGCAGGAAACTCCTCTTTGGCAAACAGTCAGTGGAGATTTTTCCATAAACATGGGAACTCACAAAGACTCCAGGTCTTTGGAATAGGATATGTGAACAATAAAAAGAGCTACAGACTGCAAATTCCATCTTGTCAATAAATTTTTGTTATGGTTTCAAGTAGCGAAAAGATTTACCAAGTTCACCTTTCAGCTGTACTATCAAATCCTCTCAACTGCTCCCTCTCTGAGGTAGGTAATTACTATTCCCATTCTAGAGATGAAGAACCTAGAGCTCAGAGAGGGTGAACTTGCCAAATGTCAAGGTAGATGGTTAGTGCGGGACCCTGGATGTGAACCCAAGTATGTCTGCTTCCCACTCTGCTACCATAGCTCTGTGCAGCAGGCGCTCCTGTGATTTCCTTCCTTAAATGTTTCCTCCAATTCCTAGGATAGAACAACTCAGCCCTCCTGATTGTGGGGTTCTCTGAAACGTAGACATAGGTGAGCCAGCTCTCCATTTTCAGGAAAGCCACAGGGAACCTATGGTTATGAAGGAGACCACAGTAATGTAGATGAATACATCTCACTCACGACAGGTGTCTAGAGTTCATTTACACCTAGGAATAGCATTACATTTTACATACAACCAGCTCTGCGCCAGTCACTGGACACTAAGCAGTTTATATACATTAGCTCATGTATTCCCCACCATAACCTTGTGACAGAAGTCTTATTAGCTCCATTTTACAGACCGGTGACACTGGGGCCCAGAGAAAAGTATCTTCCGCAAAAATAGATATTACCTTGATGAACTTTTTATTCCTTGCACTTTTTACAAGCGTACCTAGTCATTTGTTTTTCTGTTTAATCTCTCTCTAGTTTGTAAACTCCAGGAGGCCAGGGGCCAGGTTTGCCTGGTTCGGCATAGTGCCTGCTATAGTTACAAACGCGAATTATGGAATAAGTCAGCTCTTTAGGGCGCCAAAGCTTGAACTGGCCTAAAGACTGCACAGGGGGACTTCCCTGGTGGTCCAGTGGTAAAGAATTCACCATACAATGCAGGGGACGCAGGTTTGATCCCTGGTCAGGGAACTAAGATCCCACATGCCGCGGGGCAGCTAAGCCTGTGCGCCACAACTACTGAGCCCGCGTGCCACAAACTACAGAGCCCATGCACCCTGGAGCCTGCGCACCACAACTAGTGAGAAAAAACCCGCAGGCCACAACTAGAGAGAAGCCCACGGGCCACAACTAAGACCCGACACATACCCAAATAAACTAATTTAAAAAAAAAAAAGACTACGTAGGGAAATTTCACACCTAGGAAAGCACGCTCAACTCTCCCTTTCAGAAACCATTCTAACAACCGCTGGAACTGAAAATATCCTAGCTCCTTTAAAATAGCCCAAGGGATTTGGGTCACCTAACTGAATGCCCAACCCCTGGCATTTCGCTTGTAAGTCGTCTCCAAGTAGCTCTGTCTTACTTACTCAGCCAGGGAGGTAGGGCCCCAGGACGACCCGGCCAGTTTAGTTCTGGAGAAATACACAGCTGGGTCGAACCCAGGCCGCTAGGCCCCCTCCCGGCTCCCTTCCAAAGGCGCGCCCTGGGGACCCGGCCCTGGGCGTGCAGAGCGGTTGGCCGGGGCGCTCTTCCGGGGTCTGAAGGAGGGGCGAAGATCCAAGAGCCGCCCCTATTGGGGCGGAGCCACGGCCCCAGGACTGGCGTAAGCCGCCTCAGGTAATGCGGTGCGGAGGTGGGGGGCTCCGGGACCCCGGTTTGAAGCGTTCCCGGGCGGGGTGGGGCGGCGGCGCCGCATCCTTTAAGGGAGTGGAGTTGGGCTGGGTGGAAAGCACTCGGGAGACCTCCTTTGGCTCCGGCCTAGCCACACTGACGGAAAGGAATCGGCCTGTTCTCTCCTGACCCTGTCTCCTATCCCCTAGCGCTGCCAAGCGGGGATGGGACTGGGGGATGGACCTAACAGGGGCGGCTGCTGGAAGTCCCGGTCCAGGTGAAGTTAACACCACTGAGCTTTAGGCTTTGGGGACAGCAGTTAGTGACTTAGGCTGAAGATTGGATTTATCCATTCACCTCCCAGAAACCTCATCCATTTTCTTTCTTCATTCACTCATCCCTCACTTCTGCTCTATGCCGGGCCTCTTGGTTGGTTCTCTGAATGAATCCGAGAGGCCCAGCTCGCTTGGAATTTAGTCTAGTGGAATTTATTCTAGAATCTAGAGAGTTTTAAATAGATAATTACATTCAGGGTGATCCCTGCAATGACGATAGCTTAATAGATACCTTCAGGTAGAGAATAAAGTAACTTGAGGATGTAAGTGGAAAGCAACAAATCAGGGAAGGTTTCACTAAGGAGGGGACATTTGAACTGGGCTTTGGAGGTTGACTAGGAGTTTTCTAGTTGACCAGAAGGGAAGGGACATTTCAGGTAAGGGAAGCAGCACAGGATGCAAGTTATGAAAGGACCTGACATTTTAGGGGAACAAATATAATAAGAACAGTTCAATATAGCAAGAAATTGTAGAGGTGAGTTCCTGAAAAGAAGGTTGAGACCAGAAGGCTTTGAATGTCATGCTGAGGCCAGGATTTATCCTAGAGTTCAGTATTTCTTGGCCTTTTAAAATGTTTTCTTTTGATAAACATAAATACCTTATGACCTCTGAAAATTATTTTGATATATACCCCTTCCTATGAAAACCACGGACACAGAAAACTTTAGGCAAAAAACAAAAAAACTCTGTAATGGGATTACGAAAGTTGTGTCATAGTTGCCTCCCAAATATAAGTTTATATCAAAAGGTTGGTAATGCTTATTCAAATTAATCAGGCCCTAGAAATTGGTACATCAACAGGAAAATTTTTAAAGAGGCAAGTAACCTGATCTGTGTTTTTTATGTAGAAGATAATTGTAAATGTCTAAAAAGTACCTTTCTTTCTTAGGCATAGGACACCATGAAGCAGCTGCCAGTCTTGGAGCCTGGAGACAAGCCCAGGAAAGCAACATGGTCTGTAAGGAAGGATTCAAACAAAGAAACACACGAGTTTTTTTTTCATTTATAAGTACTTTACTAACAAATTTGATCCTCTATGAAAAAGGGTAGAGTTGAAACTGTCTGCGGTTTCTGGTAATTAGACTCAAACTGTCTGAGAAGGTCTTCAGAGGAAAGGTAGTGGGGCAATAATTATCACAGAGCTGTGTTGATTTTATTAAAATCCATTTGCCAGGAAGAGTAGGGCACTGACCATCTGGCATCCTCAGCTCCAACACTGTGTCTTCCCCCAAGCTCTAACTCATTTGTAAGACTTTCAGGGAATTGGATTTGGATTAAACTGGCTTCACTATTTCTTGAGCGCTTGTTCAACCAACCCTTCGTTCAGCAACTAACACTGGCCTGACAGGGCCACCGCTGTGTAGGTGCTGCAGGTACAAAGGTGAATAGTCTCAGTGTAGTGGGGGAACAGTGACCGGTGCTGAAGCAGGACGCACAGAGGGCTGTAGAGAGGAGGCAATGCTTCTGCAGGACCTTGGAGGAGAGCCCCTGATCTGGCTTCCATGCGTCCACTCTTGCTCTCTACACATCATAAATCTGATCATGGCATTCCCTGGTTTAAAACCTTTTGTGCCTCTCCATTGGTCTTAGGATAAAAACCAGAGTCCTTAAAATGGCCCACTGGGCCCTGCGTGATCTGCCCCTGCCTGTCTTTCCAACCTCAAGTCCCGTTACTCAGCCTTCGTTCTCTTTCTCTTCCTTTAATGTGGCTTGCACTGTCCCACTCAGGAACTGTATGTGCTGGTCCCTCTACCTGGATCATCCTTTCCCCCCATCTTTTGTCCCTCTCTTTGCCCAGCTAACTTCTACTCATACTTCAGATCTCAGTTCAAATGGGGCTCCTTCAGGAAGACTTCTTTGACCACCTGTGTCCCCACCTACCTCTCCTTACAGGGTAGGGTCCCCCTGTGATATGTTCTCATACTATATATCCTGTATATATCCTGTACTCCTTTATAACACAACTGAAATGAAATGGATATTTGGAAATTATCTGTTTAGTGTTTTTCTTCCCAACTAGTCTGTCAGGGCTGTAAAGGCAGGGACTTCTTTTGTCTTATTCACCATGTAGCTGGATGGCTGTGTGCTCTTGAATAAGTCATTTAACCTTTCTAAGCCACAGGTCCTCAGTTGTAAACCTCAGATGATGATAATAGTACTGTCCCCAGAGGGGTTTTGTGCAAGTTAAGTGAATCCAGGGTTGTGGCGAAGTTAGCAGCATGCATGGTATGTGGTTAGTAGTCATTCAGGTGACGATGTGGAATGTGTGAATCTGGACATCAGAAGAGAGATCTGGAAAAGAAATAGAGATTTGAAAGTCACTGATGAACATGTACGGTAGATGGGTGGTAATTGAAGCCATCAGTACATATAAAATTTATCAGGCAAGCGAACCTAGACTGAGAAGAGAACTCATGAGGATTGGGAGAAAGCTGGAGGGAAAGGAGTCAGAGAAGGAAACAGAAAGTGCAGCCAGACAGGTGGATAGAGAACCAAATGGAATGGGTGTGGGGAAGCCAGGTCAGGAGAAAGGTATGAGAAGGAGGGAAGAGCCAAGAGTACCAAATGCCAGAGAGGTCAGATAAGACTGGGCCTGAAAAACAGCTGCAGAGCTTTCTTTTCCAACCAGAAAGCTTGAAGAAGTGTGCTTTCTCAGTCAGCATTCAGAATAACTTTACAGAACAGAATGAATGGATCCTGTATTTGATTTTTCAAAGTCCTAGTTTTGTCTTCCATCAGGTCGAGCTTTATGAGTAATCTGGAAAAGCTCTTAAGAATCAGTGAATGGGGCTTCCCTGGGGGCGCAGTGGTTAAGAATCTGCCTGCCAATGCAGGGGACATGGGTTTGAGCCCTCGTCAGGAAGATCCCACATGCCGCGGAGCAACTAAGCCCGTGCGCCACAACTACTGAGCCTGCGCTCCAGAGCCCGCAAGCCACAACTCCTGAAGCCCGGGCTCCTAGAGCCTGTGCTCTGCAACAAGAGAAGCCACTGCAACGAAGAGTAGCCCCCGCTCACTGCAACCAGAGAAAGCCCGCGTACAGCAACAAAGACCCAGTGCAGCCAAAAATAAATTAAAAAAAAAAAAAAAAGAATCAGTGAATGACAGAGACTATTACATGGCAGAGGGAAGCATCACTGGCTAGTCGCAAGAGCTTTGGTGCTGTTCTCATGTGATTACACATAAAGCTCTAGCCATCGTTAACTGAGTCCTTCCTGCCATGTTACAAGATTGCATCTCATTCTTCACGGGTGAGAACTATTGCTGTCTTCATTTTACAAATGAGGAAACTAAGGTTCAGAAAGGTAAAGTGACTTCCAAAAGAGCACACATCAAGAAAGCACTTGAACTGGGACTTGAACTAGGTCTGTCTTAATTTGCAAATCATGTTCATAACTACCATCCTGTGCCAGGACACACCATTGGACATTTCTGGGTATCAGTTTCCCCGTCTACCAAATGGGGACAATTACTAGCCCAGGGCATCCCCACTAAGTTAATGTAAGATGAAAGTAGTGACAAAATTGAAAAGTCAAAGGTTATGTGCAAAGGGAAGGTACTGTTCATTAATTAGGAAAATGCTGCTTTGCTGGACATGATCTAAAATGACTGTGTATGTATAAGACCCTTCATTCTGGTGACTGTTCCATGAGGAATGCAAAGAACATACTGCTGCATTTATTCTCTGCTCAGGCCTCCTGAATATACCCTCCCTTTGGCAGGTACACCTTGACCCCGGTTGGAGACAGCCCCTGTGCTCGGGTTGGCCATAGCTGCTCATATTTACCCCCTGTTGGTGATGCCGAGAGAGGGAAGGTCTTCATTGTTGGGGGAGCAGATCCAAACAGGAGCTTCTCAGATGTGCACACCATAGATCTGGGTAAGACCAACAGCTGTGGGGAATTCCCTGGCGGTCCAGTGGTTGGGACTCTGCACTTCTACTGCAGTTTGATCCCTGGTCGAGGAACTGGAATCCTGCATGCCACTCGGCGTGGCCAGAAAAAAAAAAGACCAGCAGCTGCGGAGCACATGCCCTATATAGCCAGAGAGCAGGGCTTTGTGCTGCCAGCCATGACCATTCCTAAGACTATCAGTTCAGACCAGACAGTAGGGTTTTTCTCTGAGAAAATGAATGTCACTGAGAGGTCCCTAAGGTCTCAACAGACTCCAGGAATATATCCACCCAACCAAGACCTCCTTGATTTGGGGGAAAGAGTCCATATGGAGCCCTGGATAACCAGCCATTCATTCATCAACTATTTCTCTGGGAGGCATTGATGCCTCCACCTCTTCTATCCGCATAGCCAATTAATCACCAAATCCTAAATATCTCTTATTTTCATCCATGTCTGTCCATTTGCACTGCTACTACTGTAGGCGAAGCATCATTATCTTTCAGCTAGACTGTTACAACAGCCTCTTCACTGGTCTGCCTGCTTCCAGGTTTACCTCCTGTACACTGCATTTTCCATACTTAGCTGAGTATTTTCTAAAATATAAATCTGATCATGTCACTCCCCAATTTCAGGCTATCCCCAACTTCATTTCTTAGCTCCCCCAAACCCACACTTGCTCCACTGAATATCCTTCAGTTCCTTGAACTCTTTTGGTCTCCAACCCTTTGCATATACAGTAAATGCCCTACATAAGAATGAGTTCTTTTCCAAGAGCTCACTCGTAAGTCCAGTTTGTTCTTTTTTTTCCTTAATTTTTTATTTTTGGCTGAGTTGGGTTTTTTCATTGGTGCGCGTGGGCTGCATGTGGGCTTTCTCTAGTTGCGGCGAGCAGGGGCTGCTCTTCATTGCAGTGCACGGGCTTCTCACTGCGGTGGCTTCTCTTGTTGTGGAGTGCGGGCTCTAGGTGCACGGGCTTCAGCAGTTGTGGCTCGTGGACTCTAGAGCGCAGGCTCAGTAGTTGTGGTGCACGGGTTCAGTTGCTCCACGGCATGTGGGATCCTCCTGGACCAGGGCTCGAACCCATGTCCCCTGAATTGGCAGGCGGATTCCTAACCACTCTGCCACCAGGGAAGCCAATCCAATTTGTTCTTAAGTCCAACAAAGTTAGCCTAGGTACCCAACTTTTACAGATAACGCCAGACATGTGAACAAACTTATGTGATTTGGACATGCGAATGCACGTTTACATCTTTGAAAGTTTGCAACTCAGAGGTTCGTATGTAGGGGACTTACCGTATTGTTCCCTCTGCTTGGAAGGCTCTTCCTTTTCCTTATCATCTGGCTACTATTCATCTCTCAGATCCCAGTTAAATGACACTTTCATCAGGAACCTTGCCCTGATACATCTGCCACTAGTTTAGGACTAGTTTAGGCACTGCCACTGTAAAGGAGAGACTCTTCTGTTTTCCTTCTCTATTCCCATGCCTCCTCTCAGCACTAGTCTTCCGTACTTCCCTTCTGACTGACAGATGTGTGGGGATTTTCCCCCACACCAAATAATTCTGCAGCACCAGCTGGACGTCCTACAACTCAGTTCAGTTCTGCCTGGAATTAGCATCCGATTCCACAGATGAAGGGCTCAGTCCACGAGACTCTCCCTGCTCCCCTTCAGATGCCAATCACAAGTCCACCTGTGCTCCTGACCGACCAACTATAAATGGAAGGTTCCCATGTCACCCGCCTCAGGTTCCATTAATTTGCTAGAGAGGCTCACAGAGTTCAGGAAAATAGCCAATAGAAGAGATGCATAGGGCAAAGCATGTGGGAAGAGGCACTTCGTGCCCTGTCCAGGTGCCCCACCTTTGCAATACCTCCATGAGTTCACCAGCCTGGAAGCTCTTGCAACCCCTCTTTTTTTTATGGAGGGATAATTGAGTAAGTTATGACCATTGGTGGCTCTCTCCTCCCCCCGGAGTTGGGGGTAGGGGGCATTGTCTGGGGCTGAAAAGTTCTAACCCCGTAATGTAATGGTTAGTTCCCCTGGCAACCAGCTCCCATCCTTAGGGGCTTTCCAAAAGTCACCTCATTAACATAAACTCAGGTGTGGTTGACAGAGGATTTGTTATCAATAATAAAAGACACCTTTATCAGTCTTATCACTTAGGTCGTCACAGGGATTTTCAGAGCTCTGTGCCTGGAACAGATGAAGACCAAATATGTATTTCTTAATGTAAATCACAATGACACAACCACTCTCTGTGTTTCCATAGTATCCTGTACTTTCCCATCCTTATCCCCCTTCACAGCCCTTTTCACATGTGATTGTTTGTTGTCTGTCTTTTATATTGCTTCTCATTGTATTCCCAGCCATTACCACAGGGCCTGGCACAGAGTAGGTGCTTTATAAGTATTTGGATGAATGAATGAGTGACTACTATGTACCACACAATGGCAGAAGAAAATTGGTGTTTTGTTACATGTTTTGTTAGGTCTGTGTGTAACGTTGCTGTCTACTGTTGTGTTTTTTTTTAATAAATTTATTTATTTTATTTTATTTATTTTTGGGTGTGTTGGGTCTTCGTTGCTGCGCGTGGGCTTTCTCTAGTTGTGGTGAGCAGGGGCTACTCTTCGTTGCGTGCATGGGCTTCTCATTGCAGTGGCTTCTCTTGTTGCGGAGCACGGGCTCCAGGTGCGCAGGCTCAGTAGTTGTGGCTGGCGGGCTCTAGAGCGCAGGCTCAGTAGTTGTGGCACATGGGCTTAGTTGCTCCGCGGCATGTGGGATCTTCCCAGACCAGGGCTCGAACCCGTGTCCCCTGCATTGGCAGGTGGATTCTTAACCACTGCGCCACCAGGGATGCCCCTGTGTATTGTTTTGATCTCAGTTGTTTACTAACCAAATGTGCAGGAGAGTCTACATGTAAAACTTGAAGTGGTTTGGCCTCTCTTGATAATCTTGGAAGATCTGACATCCATATGCCTGTATGTCTACATGGTGACAGTTTTTTGCAACTGAGCTGCCACCTATCAGTGGGGCTCTCATTCTCCAATTTCCTCCAATCCTCTGTAGGCATTTGAATTTCTATACCCTGCACTAAGAAATCAAAGGTAAATTAAATCTCTTTCAGCTCTCAAGAAGCTTGCTGTCTAGTACAGTTACAATTCTTTCGTGACCTATTACTAGCTTTGTGACTCTGGCTAAACCACCTAAACCATCTGGACTTCAGTGTCCCATAAAACAGGGATAATAACTTGCTTCGCTTGGCACTTGTAATGATGTAACAAGATAATGCCTGTAAAGGTCATATGTAAGTGGTTTACTAATTAAAATAACTAATAAGTTAGGTATTAAGTCTGTGAAATTGTTTTAGCCAGAAGTCATTTACTTGCAGGTAATAGAAGCTCTCTTAAACCAGCAAAAAAAAAAAAAGAAAGAATGAGAATCCAAAGGTAGAAGATTTGGCCTAGCCTCAGGAGAGAGTGGAAGCAAGAACTAGAAAGCTGTGAAAACCCATCTACTTCCCCCCTCACTCTCTTTGGAGAGATCTGCTTCTTTATGTAGATGTTTCATTCTTCTCTTCCCCATACTTTGGCTTTCTCTCCTTCTCCACATATGGTAGAAGATGGCCACCCAAACCCAGAAATCTGTTTGAATTCCAAATTCTTGGGAGAGAGGATCTGATTGGCCCATTTTGAGTCCAGTGACTACCTTTGACCCTATCAGTTAAGGCTAGAAAGTCAAGGTGTAGTACAACCAAGTCTCCTGGGATCTATCCCTGGGGTTGGGAGAGTGGGGACAGTTCCCATAGAAGAGGGTTTATGGATGAGTCAGACGCCCCCCCACCAAGTGTCTGATATAAAAATTTTTGGAGGTTGACCACATTCCCTTTAAGTGCTCTGATGGTTGTTCACTTATGCTTTTGACCCTTTTCTCCTCAGTACCCTGCCCCAAGTTTGTCAACCAGTATAAGCCATTGGCAGCCCCAATCTAGGAACTGGGTGAAATGTTTTCTAGGAACACACCAGTGGGATTTAGCCACCTCGGAGGGCCTTTTGCCCCGGTACGAGCATGCCAGCTTTGTTCCCTCCTGCACACCTCACAGCATCTGGGTGTTTGGAGGTGCCGACCAGTCAGGAAATCGAAATTGCCTACAAGTTCTGAATCCTGGTAAGTAGCCAAAGGTTATTTATTTACCAAAACGGATAAATAAATCCAATTCCAGTACCTGTACCAAAGTGCATTTGGATTGTACTGACTAATCCGCTTAACTTTGCTGACCTCATAGAAAATAGAAATTTTAACTTCTGGCAGAATCTGAAAAGAATAGAGTTACATTTTGTTTTCCTCGTAACGTGTACAAATTATCCATTTCTTAAAAGCCAAAGCTGGATGAGGCTTCAGAGAAAAGCTATGCCAAGTGGGCAACCCAGGTCCCACAAGGGGAAGTGACTTTCCTAAAGTTACCAGGGAGCCAGGGACTGGGGCAGGCTAGAACCCAAATCACCTACATTGGAGGTCTCAAATGGGGGCGATGGTGCCCCCCAGGGGACAGTTGGCTATGTCACACCTCGGGGCAGGGAATCAAGTGGGTAGAGGCCAGAGTCACTGCCATACATCCTGTAATGCACAGGAAGGCCCCTCACAATAAAGAATTATATGGTCTAAAAGGTCAGTAGTGCCAAAGTTAAGAAACCCTGATCTAGATCCTCCTAGTATGTTTCTTTTAGTCAGAAAGTGCAAAGCTCCTGACAAGTCTCACTGGCAGTTTTATCATAGAGGAAGCAGTTTGGGGACATCACTACTGCGAGGATGTTGCTGAACCACCCATAGGAGGTGGACCTGACTTTTTGTCAGTTAAAAACATTTTTTTTGTTGTGTTTCTCTTTATAAATATAGTTTATATTCATTGTAAAATATTTGAAAAGTGTAAATAAGTGGACAAAAGCCATCCACAATCCTGTGACCTAAGGCTATTAATAACAGTTCTGTGTACTTCCTTTCTGTCTTTTCTGTGCATTTTTATAAACCTGAGATCATCCTATTTCACCACTACGCTCTTGTATCTTTTTCTTTTTAATTTCATAATTAGCACAGAAATAATTCCCTATTAATAAGGCTTTGTTGAAATCCTTTTTAATGGCTGAATCACACTTTTTTAAGATTTTTTTTAATTTATTTAATTTATTTTTGGCTGCATTGGGTCTTAGTTGCGGCACATGGGATCTTTCTTGTGGCGCATGGGCTTCTCTCTAGTTGTAGTGTGTGGGTTTTCTCTCTCTAGTTGTGGCGCGCAGGCTCCAGGGCGCATGGGCTCTGTAGTTTGCGGCACACGGACTCTCTAGTTGAGGCGTGAGGGCTTAGTTGCCCCGTGGCATGTGGGATCTTAGTTCCCTGACCAGGCATCGAACCCGCATCCCCTGCTTTGTAAGGTGGATTCTTTACCACTGTACCACCAGGGAAGTCCCTCAATTTTTATGACAATACCATAATTCCCCGGTTGTTTTTTTTTTAACATATAGGTTGTCTTCAGATTTTTATCATTATAAATAACAAAGCATTGAACATCTTTGTTCAGAAATCATTGACTGTATTTCAGATTATTGCCTTAGGGGCTTCCCTGGTGGCGCAGTGGTTAAGAATCTGCCTGCCAATGCAAGGTACATGGGTTCGAGCCCTGGTCCGGGAAGATCCCACATGCCACGGAGCAACTAAGCCCGTGTGCCACAACTACTGAGCCTGTGCTCTAGGGCCTGCAAGCCACAACTACTGGGCCCACTCACTACAACTACTGAAGCCCGCGCACCTAGGACCCGTGCTCCGCAACGAGAAGCCACCTCAACGAGAAGCCTGCGCACCGCAACGAAGAGTAGCCCCCGCTCGCTGCAAGTAGAGAAAGCCCACATGCAGCAACGAAGACCCAAAACAGCCAAAAATAAGTAAATAAAAAGAAAAAAAAAAGTGCTTCCATGTTTAAAAAAAAAAGAATTATTGTCTTAGAGCTCATGCCCAGAAATAAAAGAACTAGATAAAACACTGGACTTTAAGGATTTTAGTACATGCTATCAAATTGCTCTCCAGAAAGATTTTTTTAAAACTTTTTTTCTTTTTGGCTGCACTGCGTGGCTCGCGGGATCTCAGTTCCCCAACCAGGGATTGAACGCAAGCCATGGCAATGAAAGCCCAGAATCCTAACCACTAGACCACCAGGGAATTCCCTATCCAGAAAGATTTTTTTCAACTTATCCTCTCTCCAACTGTGTTTAGTAGTTCTTGTTTCACTCCTGACCAGTATCGAATTTATCATTTTTAAGCACTGCTAATTTGATAGGCAAAAAGCCCCTTGTATCTAATTGTTTAAATATGCATTTTGTTAATTACTAGGAATCTGGACATTTTTCACATAACAGTCAACTCTTGCCCAGTTCCCTCTATCGATAACAGGTTTATTTTTACAACAGCTGGTCTTTGTCATTTTGGGATAGTAACAGTTCCTACCTTGTTAAGTTTGGCAAGAATTTAAATTAACTCAAATCTGGCACATACTTAATGCTCAATAATTGTTGTTGTGGTTGATGTAGCTATGGTTCGACAGATGGAAATCAGTTCTAGATTGGACGGAGATCAGTTCCTTTGATTTTCAATGATGGCATCTATTTAAATAAAATACAGTGAGAATTTGGAAAGCTTTTGTCAAAGGAATTGATTTTCCACCAGATCCTTTTTCTCTCCTAGAAAGTATAGTTTGACACCATGCCCAAGAAATATGAAAGATGTAGGGGAATCATTAGTTGCTTTTGTTACTAAGGCGAGTTCCTCAGCTGGCTTAGAACTCCTTTCGTATTATTTGTGCTAACGTTTGGCTTGGTAGCCACACCATCCCAGGATCTTCTGAACTTGGAGGTTGTGCCCCTTCTAACTCCCCCTAAAATCCAAAAACTACCCAAGACCTGTAGCTATAGAGACAATTACATTATGCTTTGTTTTGGGTTTTTTTTTTTTTTTTTTTGTCCATGCAGCTTGCGGGTCTTAGTACCCCAATCAAGGATCGAACCCGTGCCCCCTGCAGTGGAAGTGTGGAATCTTAACCATTGGACCACCAGGGAAGTACCCATTATATTTTGGATATAGGCTGAGACTTGTTTGGTCTCCAGGTTCATGTTTTGAGTCCTACACATATTACACATGCTTCGTGCGTCACTTTTTATACTGAATGAAGACCTCTACAAAAGGCACAGAATTTCCCAGTCAAGAAATAATTCCTGGGAATTCCCTGGCACTTTCACTGCCGTGGGGTCAGGTTCAATCCCTGATTGAGGAACTAACATCCCACAAGCCATGTGGCACGGGAGGGAAGGAGGAAGGGAGGGAGGAAGAATTCCTGGTGTGTTGCAGTGGAATAAGTATGGGAGTTTTGACAGATCTGTGTTCAGAGCCCTGCTCTCCTACTCACTAACACTGTGACCTGGGAGAAAGGATTTAGACTTTCTGAGCTTCAGTTCCCCCATCTGCAAAGTGGAGATACTTTCCATCCACCTCCCAGGGTTGACTGAGGATGTCGGGGATGGCAGAGTGCTCAGGGCAATGATTCCGCACAAGGGAGGTGCTCAGTTACTGCTTGTGTTTCTATAAAATTCATGCTTCATTCTGGAAATAAATAAGCTTCTGTACACCTACCCACGTGGTTAAATTTTATTCTCAAGTCAGAAGAGTGGAAAATACATAGATCTTGGTGGTGTTGAAACAGAATTTGAATCCCAACTCAGCCATTTACTAGCCATGTAACCTTAAATGAGTGACTTAATCTGTCTCTGCTTCAATTCCTTATCTGTAAAATGAGGAAACTAGTATTTATTTAGTACTTACTGTGTAGTAGGGACAATTACTGCTACTACTGAAACTGTAATAATATTGTCTACTTTCTTTTAATGGCCACATATCCTGAGAAACTTGGCACATTTAGTTTCTTGCATCTAGTGGGAATGAATTTTAGCAGCTGTTGTGCTCCTCTGAATGGGCACAGGGCAGGGTAGTCAGTCATCAAAGGGGAGGAGGGTTCAGAGAGGATGTTTGAAGGCCTCCAAAAACAAACTGGCCTCATTCTTAATTGTACTTGTGGCTTTTCAATCTTGGGAATTTGGGTCTATCTGGGCAAACTCTAAGTATTGCCCCCTACCCCTCCTTGAATTTGGTGGCATGAGATCCCCGCCTAGACCTACACTGTCTGCCTTAAGGATTGGGGTTTGCAAAGTGACCTTGCCCAGCCCCAGAGTTGATGTCAGAGGCCCCTCAGCCTGGGTGTTTTAGATACCTACCTTCTCTGTGGACCAGAAACGAGGACTTGGACTGTGCCAAAGGTGACCAGCCCACCACCATCCCCAAGAACATTCCACACGTCATCGGCAACCATCGGAAACCAGCTGTATGTCTTTGGGGGCGGAGAGAGAGGCGCCCAGCCCGTGCAGGATGTGAAGCTGCATGTGTTTGATGCAAGTATGGACTCAGGGGAACCCTGGGGCTGCCACTTACCTGGTCGGGGTTACCCCGGCCTGCAACTTACCCGATGTAGGAAGCAGAGGTTAGAATATGACAACCTGGCTGTGTGTCTCACTTCTAGACTTCTTCAGTATATCTCTTAGCTGATATCTTCTACCCATAGCAAAATTTGCATGTAAAAAGGAATAATTGATCAATTTAAAAAATTTAAACAGTATAGTTTATAAAGCAAAAAAGTAAAATGTTGCCCCTTACACCTTTCCTTCCCACTCCCCAGACAGAGGTAAACACTGTTAGCCATTCCTAATGTCTACCTGCAGATTTTTCTGTGCAATTATAAATCATATGCACATGTGTTTATGAACATCTATGAATTTTCTATGGATTTTGAAATTATATAAAAACTTTAAAACACACACATAGAATTATTAAATTATAAATGTTGGTCTGCCTCTTACTTTTGCAGGTCTAAGTGTAGATCTTAGTACTAGTCGAAAGTATAAACTTTGAAGCCATAGGACAGGGACTCAAGACCAGATCTGACATCTAGTTTCTGTATTACTTAAGACTAATTTCTTAATCTCTCTAGGCCTTAGTTTGCTGATCTGTAAAATAGAGATAGTAATAGTGCCTACCACAAAGAGTTGGAAAGATTAAATGAGATAATGTGATATAGTGCATGGCACGGTGCCTGACACATAGGAAGCACCTAATAAATAATCACTGTATTATCATTATTATTCCTTCATTTAATCACACATCACGGATCTTTCCTAAGTCAGAAATTTCCTTGCAAAGCATATCTTTCTGTGGGAATCCCTATTCATTCAGTCATTTTCCTATTGACTGACATTTTGCTGACAGTGTTACAGTGAATATATACATTAATTTCTGTACATGTTACAACATTTAATATGGACTAGATGCTAGGAAGTGGAATTACGTAGGGTCAAAATGGTATGAACATTTAAAATTGTGAGACCTCTTGCCAAATTTTTGTCTAAGCAGTATTTATTTACATTTCTTCCTCTTACTAGTGGGCATTTATGAATACTTTACAAATAGCATGTGACAAAAATAATTTTCATGTGTGTTTTTGCAGCCTTTTTTGAGAAAAGGCAATAAGCAAAATTTCAAACTTAAAAAGTTTAAGAATTAAGACACGTCACAGTATGACTTTATCCAGAAAGAATGAACTGTGTGATTCTTTTAAAGTGGTTTTAAATTTTTAAATAATATTGGTTTTGAATATATAAAACTGTAAGAGAAAAAAATATATATGTATATATATATAAAATACTGTCACCCCAAAATTGTTAACATTTAGGTACAACTATGGTGTGTTTTTTTTTTAAATAGCAGAGATAATTCTAGGTGTACTATTTGTATCCTGTATTTTTCACTTAAGCATTTCCCCTGTAATCACAAAGTTCTTTCAGTGTTTTTAATGAATACATAGTATTCTATCATGACTGTAGCAATAACTCACCCATTCACCTGTTGATGGACTTAGGCTATTTCCAGTTCTTCTCTATTACAAACAATGCTGTGGTAAACATATTTATGCATAAACTTTTTCTGATTATTTCAAATGTATTCTTTGGGACTCTAGGGGCTCCTTGAACAACCTTCAGGCATGTCACAAATGGTAATTCAGAGATAAGTTGTTTGGCAGGCTTTTGTCTCAGATAATTTTTGTAGCACTCCTTTAAGACTTATCTGGTATGTTGAAATGATTAATTTTCCTGAATTCTATATATGTACAATTTTGAAGATATGAAGGGTTTTCAACACGTAAAATACATCTGCACTATTTGGATCAAACCCATAATTAATAACTCTCATGTATTGAGTACTTTCTCTGTGCCTGTGCTTTCCATATATTATCTCATTTAATCCACGCCTCAACCCTGAGAGGTAGGTATTATCAGGTAATTTCTCCTCATTTTACAACTACAGAAACTGAAGCTTATAGAAGTAACTGGTGCAAGGCCACATAGTTATTCAATGAAATAACCTGGTTTTAACTCCAAATCCCATGCTCTAACCATTATCCTATACAACCACTTCAGGAGGCCCTGCTAACTTTAAAAGTAGTCTATTTTTTTCTCCACCCTTCCAGCAAATCAATTAAGAATATTGTCTTAAAAAAGAGAAAACTCAAAAAAAAAAGAGAAAACTCTGAAGGCCTGTCCCAGAAGAAGTAGATTCATTCTTTTTAACTCTGTGGCAGTTCTAGGTTGAAGAAACTTAAGGGAGGTCTTTTTTTAATTCAAAGCAAGAAGTGGTTCCTTATTGCCCAGTAGAAGGGGCAGGCATATTAGGCAGTGAATTCTCCAGCCCTGGATGTGTACCAGTAGAGGCTGTAAAGGCTGTGGATGGAGGGAGGCCTGGGTTGGGTTGGCAAGTTGCAGTGAATGACCCCCCAGGTCCCTTTCTGCTTGGAGCATCTCTGCTTACTGGGAGGTGAGGCTTGGTATATTTCTCGGGTTCTTGCTTCATAGCTTTGTCATCTAACGTCACTGAATTTATTTTTCTAGATACCCTGACCTGGTCACAACCAGAGACACTTGGAAAACCTCCATCCCCCCGGCATGGTCATGTGATGGTGGCAGCAGGGACAAAGCTCTTCATCCATGGAGGCTTGGCAGAGGACAGTTTCTATGATGATCTCCATTGCATTGATATCAGTAAGTAGGGTGGAGGGCATGGGGGCTTGTCTGCTTAAGATTAAATAAAATAGCTTTGATTGACTAGAGCCTTGCTCTTGACCAGCCAGCAGAATCTTCACTAGATTCTGTGAAATGTGGCCTGAATAATAATAAGAAATAATAATAACAATAAAAGCAGGTATTTCTGTTTGCCATGTACCTACCCATTCATTATTTCTTATCCTTCCAACAACCCTGCTCTTTCATTAAAATTCATTATGCTTTGTGTTTCCCGACTGGATTTCTTTCAAGCAGTACCCATTAACCCCATGGATAACTTCTAGAGTGTGTCTGGAGGTGGACAACCAGAACTGTCACGCTAAATTGTTAAGAACACTGAGAAAAGGAAAGTTAGCGATAACATGAGAATTGTCTTTAAGTGTCTGAAGGGCTGATGTGCCCTAGAGAGCCTGGACTCTTTCTGGATCATTCTTGCAGACTATGAGCTCCTTTAGGGCAGAGACTTTGTCTCTTTTTTTCCGCCAGTGTATTTCCAGCATTGAGCACAGTGTCTGGCAGGTCTTGAGTGATGAGTGCATATCTGTTAAGAGTGGACAGATAGGGACTTCCCTGGTGGTCCAGTGGTTAAGACTCCGCGCTTCCACTGCAGGGGGCATGGGTTCGATCCCTGGTTGGGGAACTAAGATCCTGTATGCTGCACAGTGCAGCCAAAAAATTTAAAATATTTTTTTAAAAAAGTGGACAGATGAACAAATGAATATGTTCTGTGTTGCTCCAGACGACAGGAATTGGAACTATGGGCAGAATGCATGAGAACTGCTGTGCAATGTATCGGGCTACCTTGCCAAACAATAGGTTCTCTGGTTTGGTGACATCTGAGGCCAGCTGATACTGGCTGGGATTCCTGCATTGCCTAGGATATTTGGCTGGACTGGGTGATTCTCCCTTCCAACTCTGAGTTGCTGGACCCCTGCCTTGAACTGACAGATGGAAAATATCTTCACAGAAGCATTCCTTGCAAGCAGTCAAACAGAGTTTTAATGCTTATTTTATTTATTTTTTCTTAAAAAATTTTTTTTTTAATTTAGCTTTTTGGCTGCCTTGAGTTTTAGTTGAGGCACACAGGATCTTCATTGCAGCATGTGGGATCTTTCATTGCAGTGCACGGGCTTCTCTCTAGTTGTGGCGTGTGGGTTTTCTCTTCTCTAGTTGTGATGCACGGGCTCCAGAGAGCGTGGGCTCTTGTAGTTTGTGGCACGGGGGTTCTCTAGTTGAGGCACGCGAGCTCAGTAGTTGCAGCGCATGGGCTTTGTTGCCTCACAGCATGTGAGATCTTAGTTCCCTGACTAGGGATCAAACCTGCATCCCCTGCATTGGAAGGTGGATTCTTTACCACTGGACCACAAGGGAAGTCCCTTAATGCTTATTTTTAAAAAGAAAGTCCTTTTCTCTTATGCAAGGAACTACTTCCTAACTATTTTTCCTCCTTTCCAGCCCAGGTAGTTCTCTAAAACCTAAAATCCAGCGATATCCTGCCTCATTTAAATTCTTGTCTGAAAAGTTGCAACTACCTGCAGAAATAGGTTGGAAATAGGTGCTGAGGCAGCACATTACAGCATAGAGAACACAGGTTTTGGAGTCAGACCTGAGTACAATTCTAGCTCTGCCACCTGCTAGCTGTGGGATCTCCGACAACTCTCTTTCCCTCTCTAATCCTATTTCTTCATCTTTAAGAAGAAAGAAGGTAGGCAGAAGTAATAGCAATTGCATACCGCTATTAAGAGAATGAAGTAAGCAAGATACTTAAAGTGTCTAGCCAGTACTCACAAAGTTGCTTTTTAAGGAACTGTATTTCAAACATGCATGTATGTGCACATACAGGCATGCTTGCACACACAAAACACACACACACAGTTGGAACCTCACCTACTTCTGGGCTCCAAAATACTTAATGGTGATGGTCACCAAAGACTGGATCACATTCCTCAGTGTGCTCCAAAGACCACCCACATCAGAATCACCTGGGATGCTTGTTAAAATTATGGATTACTGAGCCCCTCCCTCCCTCCCTGGACTAGCCAAACAGAATTTCAGCTCCCCCAGTGATTTTTGCGCACACCAAACCTTGCTATAGGATCTCTCAGAGCTCTCAGTGAATGAAGTTCAGTGATTGGTTTGCAAACTGCAGCAGTCTGACAGGTTAAGTTGGAAACCACAGTCTAGGCCATGTTGTACCTAAACACTTTCTATCTCTTGGCAGGTGACATGAAGTGGCAGAAGCTAAGTCCCACTGGGGCAGCTCCCACAGGCTGTGCTGCCCACTCAGCTGTGGCTGTAGGAAAGCACCTGTATATCTTTGGAGGGATGACTCCCACTGGAGCCCTGAGCACAATGTACCAGTATCACATAGGTGAGCAGGTGTTGTTCACTGTGAGTCTTTAAGCAAATGTGACCATTCTTTGAAAAGTATCACAATGCTTTTTGGTCTTTCATTTTGGTCCCTCCACATCTAAATCCGAAAGAATGACAACCAGACTTTTAGGGAATGACATCATCAAAGCAGTAACAGTGCCATTAGGGGTTTTTCCCTTTTATTTCCTGTTTCTGTTAGGGCTCAGGTGATACAGCACATCACAGAGCATTTCTGGAAATTTCTTAACACAGACCCTTTTCTTTTTTTTTTTTTTTCCAAAATAGAAAAGCAGCATTGGACCTTGCTTAAATTTGATACTTTTCTACCCCCTGGACGATTGGACCATTCCATGTGTATCATTCCATGGCCAGTGACATGTACTTCTGAGAAAGAAGATTCAAATTCTGCCACTCTAAACTGTGCTGCTGAGAAAGGGGATTCCACTGAGAAAGGAGTAACTCAAGGTGGTGACTCTCACGAAGAAGGTCAGACTGACACACTACTCTGTTTTGTGTTTGGTGGGATGAATACAGAAGGGGAAATCTATAATGATTGTATTGTGACTGTAGTTGATTAATAAAACCACATTTTTACTACTTTTAAATGTCAATTACTTTCAGAAAAGTTAAATGAAACCTTAGTTGTTTCATACCTCCAAAATCTTCTGCACTATATATCCCTCTGGCTTTTACCTACTTTGGTAGGTAAAGAGATGAACTGGATAGCCCAGGGCAAAAACCTCTATTATATAAAGAGTTTTACCAGAAATACAACCCAGGTAACTAATAGATTGGCTGATTGTTAAGAATACTAATCACAAAAATGTTGCAGAAATCCTAATTGCTAGATACAACAAAAGCTGCAGAAATTAGGGAGTGGACATTCACAGGCAGAAGGGTTTTTAATATTCATGAGCTGCTCCTCAGAAAGAGGTGCAGACTGTTGGCTCTTGGTATTGAGAGCCACTGGCCCTTATCTGTCCCCACTATGCCCTATCCCACTGCACATAGCACTGCAGGTCATTTTTTTTGGCGGTATGCGGGCCTCTCACCCGTTGCTGCCCCTCCTGTTGCGGAGCACAGGCTCCAGACACGCAGGCCCAGCGGCCATGGCCCACGGGCCCAGCTGCTCCGAGGCGTGTGGGATCCTCCCGGACCAGGACTAGGGCATGAACCCGTGTCCCCTGCATCGGCTGGCGGACTCCCAACCACTGCACCACCAGGGAAGCCCTGCAGGTCATTTTTAACGTTTGTATGGACGTTGGCCTGAAGACCGTCTGTCCAAATGCTTTTGGGCAACGCAGCAGAGGTCCAGGCCTCAGAGTAAAACTATCACACTGTCAGGTCCTAGTTCTGCAAGTTAACTTTTCAGCTGGTTGCCCATCTATAAAATACCTATCCTTGGGCTGAATTGGATTTCATGTTAGCATGACAGCCTGCCCTTTATTGACCATACTTATTAAACTTTAGTAGGGCTAAACGTAGGTCACCATTCTAGATCCCACTCCTGTACCACTGAGACGGAGATTGACATAACTGAGGTTCAAAAATATACCTTCACATTCTAAAATTATGAATTGAATCCAGGTGTGTAACGTTATCATTAGTGATCCATCACTCTATCAAATCTCAAAGGAATCCAAGCAGGTATAAAGCATCATTAGTACTAAAAAGCCACCAGAAGGTTTTGAAAGGTAAGGGGAAATAGGAAATTTCAATTATGCTCAGGAAAACTCCATTCTTGGGCCCTGTAAAATGGCCCTTGCCTAGTTAAGGATATGGTTGAACCTCCCACCCCTTTTCTTAGATTAGGTTAGGCAGATTTCCAGAAATGACTGAATAAAAAAAAGTGTTTTCCTTACCTCAAAACGCCAAACACTCCCCTCAACCCAAGACTCTAACCTTAAAATAAATGACTAACCTAATTAGCTTATCACAAAAATTAGACCAGTGTAAATAACAAACATTTATTGGTGTCACTTATGGTAGAAAAAAGTTCCTACACCAGATGCACATGACCCAATTGTTAAATAGAACATTTTCAAGGTGAACACACATCCTTAACCCAGCTTTTTTACCCACTTTTGATGATAGCCAATTCTTCCTTGCCCCCCACCCCGAGACATGTGAGCAACTGCTAATGAAAAGCAGTAAACAGCCACTTGGGCTATATAGCATTTTCAACTCCACTCCAAGGTGAAGATTCCAATTACATTCGAGACTTAAGTTCTCTCAATTTTCTCCTAACGAAAGTTCCTGAGTCCAGTTATTTACAATATTACAGCACTAGCAGAGCAGTGTCTACAACTCGTCTTTGTCTGCTGGTTCCTCATCACCAGTTGGGGGAGGGCCTGCACTTCCATAGAGTTTGCTGATAATTGGCTGAACAATTTCTTCCAGCTCCTTCTTTTTAGCTTTGAAATCTTCAATGTCAGCATCTTGGTGACTTTCTAGCCACTCAATCTTTTCTTCTACGGCTTTTTCCATGGTCTCCTTATCTTCAGAGGAAAGTTTACCTCCCAGCTTTTCTTTATCGCCAATCTGATTCTTTAGAGAGTAGGCATAGCTTTCCAACTCATTTCTGGTGTCAATGCGCTCCTTGAGCTTTTTGTCTTCCTCAGCGAACTTCTCAGCATCATTGACCATCCTTTCAATTTCTTCAGGTGTCAGGCGATTTTGGTCATTTGTAATTGTGATTTTATTTTTGTTGCCCGTACCTTTGTCTTCAGCTGTCACTCGAAGAATGCCATTCACATCTATCTCAAAGGTGACTTCAATCTGTGGAACCCCACGGGGAGCAGGAGGAATTCCAGTCAGATCAAAAGTTCCCAGAAGGTGATTGTCTTTCGTCAGGGGTCGTTCACCTAGAAGTCACACACAAAAAACTTAGTTAGCTGTTACCGACAAACATTAGTACATCTGGATCCCTATGTTTCATTCTGTTAGAGCCTGTAGTGTCAAGGGCACTCTATCAACCTAGAAGTGGGTCAGTGTTGGGAAAGGAACAGTGAGTTAAGTTACTAGTAACTCTTAATTGAATTTCATCTACTTTATAGCAGTATGAACCCTTTACTTGTTCTTGTATTTTAATATTTATCTTTTTAATTTATTGATTTGGCTGCACCAGCTCTTAGCTGTGGCATGAGGGATCTTTTAGTTGTGGCATGCGAACTCTTAGTTTCAGCATGTGGGATCTAGTTCCCCGACCAGGGATTGAAACCGGGACCCCTGCATTGGGAGTGCAGAGTCTTAGCCACTGGACAACCAGGGAAGTCCTTCTTCTTGTATTTTTGAATTTACTTATTTTGGCCATCCCGTGCAGCATGTGGGATCTTAGTTCCCTGACCAGGGATCGAACCTGTGCCCCCTGCAGTAGAAGCACGGAGTCCTAACCATTGGACAGCTAGGGAATTCCCCCAGAAGGTATTTTTTTAATGGGAAAGAGTGCTAGATAACTAGATAAGAAATAGATTTTAGTACTGGCTCTACCAAACTCAACACTAGTTAAATTAGGGCCCTCCCACCTGAAAATAGCAGATATTTCTTTCCCTAGACATTTCAATAGAGTATGTTAAAAGAAGTCAAGCTCTTCAAAAACATACCATGGTATTAACAAATGTAAGCAATTACCTTCATAGACCTTGATGGTAACAGTTGGCTGATTATCAGAGGCTGTAGAAAAGATCTGAGACTTCTTGGTGGGCACCACAGTGTTCCTTGGAATCAGTTTGGTCATGACACCTCCCACGGTTTCAATACCAAGTGTAAGGGGACATACATCAAGCAATACCAGATCACCTAAAAAGGTAAGTTAATCAAGCTAAGTTCTAATTCAGGAGTCACAGGAGCAATTCCAAGCAGACCCCACAAACAATACAACTTCATCTTCTCCATCTTGCCACTTGATTAGATTCTATGCAAAATCATTTCAGAAGCAATGAATTAAATATAGTTGCTAAGGATCTTGAGACTGTGCCAGGTCTTGATCTCACTGTACCCTTTACTAGCTGTGTGAGCTTGCTGCTCATAACCTATTGCTTTCTAAAGCAACAGCTAATTATACTCTGAAGCACTGTGGAAGATGCTGTGACACTGGCTTACCTGTATCTTGATCACCAGAGAGTACACCAGCCTGGACAGCAGCACCATACGCTACAGCCTCATCTGGGTTTATGCCACGGGATGGCTCCTTGCCATTAAAAAACTCTTTAACCAGTTGTTGAATCTTTGGGATTCTAGTAGAGCCACCAACAAGAACAATTTCATCAATATCAGACTTCTTTAAATCAGAATCTTCCAGCACTTTCTGGACAGGCTTCATGGTAGAACGGAACAGGTCCTAGAATAAGTGACAAATTACTGTGACGATGCCTGTCATACCCAGGTATAGTCAAAATACCTAAATGCATTGTCCCAAACTCAGACAGTCTAACTAGATCTCATTAGCAAAGCAAAAAACAGGAACATACCATGTTTAGCTCTTCAAATTTGGCCCGAGTCAGGGTCTCAGAGAAGTCTTCTCCTTCATAGAAGGACTCAATTTCAATTCTTGCTTGATGTTGAGAAGACAGGGCCCGTTTGGCCTTTTCAACCTCACGCCGGAGTTTCTGCACAGCTCTGTTGTCTTTCCGAACATCTTTGCCAGTTTTCTTTTTGTAGAGCTTGATGAAGTGTTCCATGACACGCTGGTCAAAGTCTTCTCCACCCAAATGAGTATCTCCATTAGTGGCCACGACTTCAAAGACACCATTATCAATGGTGAGAAGAGACACATCAAAGGTTCCACCACCCAAGTCAAACACCAGGATGTTCTTCTCCCCTTCCCTCTTATCCAGGCCGTAAGCAATAGCAGCTGCTGTACTGTTAGGAGAATGAGAAAGAAAAAAAATAAATGACTTAGTTAAGTCTACCTTTCCCCATTTGGCAAATATGCCATATTTTTTAATTTAACACTTACGGCTCATTGATGATCCTCATAACATTCAACCCAGCAATAGTTCCAGCATCTTTGGTTGCCTGGCGTTGGGCATCATTGAAATAGGCTGGTACAGTAACAACTGCATGAGTAACCTAAAATGATAACAAAAGATAATTAAACATATTTTATCACACGGCTTAACCTTTATTTAAGTTACAGCCAAACCATCGCTTTATTAAGATGGGTATAATATATAATTTTATACCCATGGATTTGCAAGCATTAAGTGATAACACGTGAAAGGCGCTAGTATTTTGTCTGGCCTACAGTAAAGCACGCAAGTAATTAAAACTGATGCATGGATGTCATTCAGATTTTTAAAACGATGAAAGCATCAACACAACACAATCAATCAAGAATAGTAATAATAAAACTGCTCGACATTGTTCTAGAAATACTTACCTTCTTTCCCAAATAAGCCTCGGCAGTTTCCTTCATTTTAGTGAGAACCATGGCAGAAATTTCTTCAGGAGCAAATGTCTTTGTTTGCCCACCTCCAACATCAACTTGAATGTATGGTTTAGTTTTCTTTTCAACCACCTATTTTAAAGAATAATTATTTTCAGACGTAGAAGCAATGACATTTTAAACTTTAAAAAGAGGAATGTCTGAGACCCACTTCTTCCCCCACAGTTTGGTTTACTTTGGTCCTTTGGAGCTGAATATTGAACAGAAATACTTTAAGGAGTATAGGTGCCTGATAATTACAAGCCTCTTCAGTTTTAACCAGTCTCTTAATGCTAAACTATTGCGGACAGAGTAGTTACGCATGAAATTTCTTTGCCAACCTAACTTTCTTAAGTTCTGTAACACACTGAAACTATTAAATAAAAATTATAGATACACCATGTCTGTATCCTTTTTGCTCGTCTCTGCACTGTTTTTCAGTAACTTCTTAATCCTAAATACTCCCACCACCACCCCCACTTTCTTTTTTTTTTTCTCTCACTTTCTATTTAGAAGAGAAAAACCAGGTCGAACCTTGAAAGGCAAGAACTTGATGTCCTGCTGCACAGACGGGTCGTTCCATGTACGGCCGATGAGCCGCTTGGCGTCGAAGACCGTGTTCTCAGGATTGGAGGTGAGCTGGTTCTTGGCTGCATCGCCGATCAGACGCTCCCCTTCAGGAGTGAAGGCCACATAAGACGGCGTGATGCGGTTGCCCTGATCGTTGGCGATGATCTCCACGCGGCCGTTCTTGAACACCCCGACGCTGACGGAAAAACCGAACAGAAGAAATCAGCGACGCTCACGGCAGCCCAGGAAGCCACTCCACATTCTCCCCTTTTCCACAAACCCCACTTACCAGGAGTACGTGGTGCCCAGGTCGATACCGACCACCGTGCCCACGTCCTCCTTCTTGTCCTCCTCCTCCGGCCGCGCCGCGCCGAGCATCAGCAGCAGCACCGCAGCCACCAGGGAGGGCTTCATCTTGCCGGCACCGTCGTCCACTCACTCAGCAGGCAGGCAGGGCTTCGCAGGCAAACCAGCCACAGGCCGCAACACGAGAGCGCACCGAGGTGCCCGAGCCGAGGACGACACAGCCCGGGGTCAGGAGCAGCAGCGTACAAGGCGAAGGGCAGGTACGGAACTGCAGGCCGCGGCACCTACCTCTCACACGCACGAAAACCCCAACAAGACGCGCCTGTGAGAGCTCAGTCAGCGTCGACCGCGCCGTTGCCTACTCCGTTTATATAACCTCCCTCCAGCCCCGTCGTGGAGGCTGCCGATTGGCGAAGGCCCTGCTCGTTGGAGGCCGCTGATTGGTCCAGGCCACCAAGCTGGCCGCTGCGGATTCGAAGCGGCCTCCTCCGCAGCCAACGTCACCGCGACGCCCCCTGGGCTGACTCATTGGCTGCTGGGCGCGCCCAACAGCCACCAATGGGAGGCAACATCCGCCCCATGCTCCGGCTCCATTGGTTTAGCAGCTGCCTGTCCGTGACGCGACCTCCCACTCCGAGGCGGTTTCCGTCGGTAACCGCTGAGGTCCCGCCTCCACGCTGGGCCCTAAGGATGCCGGAGCCAGTCCAGCGTGCCTGATTCCCCCGAGGCAGTGGGACCTGGGTCCCTTGCTTCTCCACTGCCCGCCCGCCTGCCCTTCCTCCATCCTTACCGATGGAAGCGGCTCTTCTTCTTCCTCGCCTCCGTCCCGTCCCAGGCAGGCAGGTATCAGCGTAGATGCTGTGATCACCTCAGAACAAATTTCTCTGCCCTTCATAGCTACTACGGGTACTAGAGTGTCCAAGCCCCAGGGCGTTTTGTTGCTCACCGGGCTGCAGCCCTCGACTGGGGCCTGGTCTGGGCACTGCCCGGTCGCGAATCATGGCTCCTACTAGCCAGTTATTTTTCCCCGGCACCCCCTGCCCCGCTGTCTTTGTCTATACCAGGCCTCTCCACATTGCCTTGCCCCACGGTAAGTTCCAGGGCAGGCCTGGCCAAAGTAATTGACTCCGCAATCCCCTCCCCATGTGGCAGCTCTCCCCTGAAGAGCTTACTAATGCCATCATTCCCACCCTGGGATGTATCATTTTCCTAGCTCGTCACCCCCTGTCTTTCCTCTTCCTGCCCATCATTTCCCATTGTGGATCAGATTATCATTTACAAGGCCTTCCTCATCCTTTTTGGATATGTTTTTACCTACACTCCTGGAAAAGGTCTGATCTGTGCTTAAACGCATTTGATAGACAAAGACGTCTTGATGATGCCTTACTCTTGTAGCAAAAAGTATAAAGGCTGCTATTTACTTCAGGCTTACTATGTGCCAAGCATTAGTCTGTCTCCTGTGCCTTTTGGTCCTTACAGTTCAATACTTGGCATTTCACATTTTACAGATGAGAAAATTGAAACCAAAAGAGATTAGTTAACTAGCTTGAAGTCATAGAGCTGATAAGTGATGGAGTTAGGATATCCAAGTCAGCTTGACTCTGTAGCCAATGCTCTTAACAATTTTTAAAAATGAAGTTCATTTATTCAACAAATCTTTTTGGGTGACCTACTAGAGACGGGCCAGAGGCCTGACACAAAATATTTTTGAGATGATTACAGAAAATTCATGGGACTTATCATAGTCAGGAGCTAATGACTCTAGTATTTTTTGCACTAAATGTTTTCTTGAGATTCACTTGTATGAACAATACTGTGTCCAAATAGCACTGAAACATCTTACACACAGTTGACTAAGATGCTGAGCCTAGGAGTCAGTACTCAAGAATTTTCCTATCTCCTTTAGTGCTCCTCAAGGTTATACTGGTGACTCAGAGTTGACTCCATTCTTACTACAGAAGTTGCATCATCCATCTCTTTCAACGGATTGTATACAAGGATTGTATTGTATACAGTATACAAGGATTTGTATACTGCTGTAACACTGACCCTTCTTTAGGTTACCTTAGTCCATTATCAAGATAGAAATCACCATTCCACCACATTACAGCTATGTATAATTTCAAGCAAATTTTCTGTATATATCGTAGTCCATATCCATTAAAAACAGAGCTCTCAGTTTCAGCCTCACCCTTGATTGATGGAGTAACCTTTGCAACTCTACTTTTTCTGAGATTTAGAAAAGTGATATCTGGCTAACTGCTAAAGGGAATTGAGTATATCGGTGGTTGTAGTATCTTTTAAACGTCAAGTATATTAGGTATGTTATATATTACAATATATTGCAAAGTGCAGTCATTTATGGATTGAATAGGAAAGTGCATAGATAAATCTAGTTTGCTGAATCGTAAATGCCAATAATAGTGTCAGTGCCAAGTTATCAATATTTAAATAAGTGCTAGACACTATGCTAAATGTTTTAAGTGCATTATCTCTTTTAATCCTTATGAAAACATTTTTTTAAACCCCTAATTTTAGGGCTAAGGAATCCAAAGCTCCAAGAGGCAAAGAAACTTGCCCAGGAGATCACACAGCTGAGAAGATAGGGAGCCAGGATTTGAGCTTTGGCAGTTTAATTTTTAATTTCTATAGTCTAGGTTGTCATCCTGAGCTTCAGGTTTAGAACACTTACATATCGTTTTTAGGATATAGAGTAGTTACATAGTTTACAAGTATTTTGATACTGGGCGATAGACAAATGTAGAGTTTATCCAGTAATTTAAACCAGCTCATTTCACTTGTGCTCTTATGGGTAAGAAAATATATTTCTATTTCCCATCTGATCTCAGAAAGCTAAGCAGAGTCAGGACTGATTAGGATTGAATGTTATTTAGTCCCCAAATCTTCCTTTCTGAAAGGGCATTAAAGGCATAGAGCAAGAAGGAAAAGGAAAAGTTCTATGTAATTGACAAGTTGAATGTTGACTGACAAGTTGAAGTTCTGATAATTAAAAATTTTTCACATGCTTTGTTGGAGAAAATATTCAACTAAGAGATAGGACACATGACCGTAGGAAAAAACAACCTCCTAGAGCCTCAGTTTCTTCATCTATTGAATGTCAGGGATTTCTGTCCCTGCCTGCCTTAGTGGCTTGTTTCAAGGATCAAATGAGATATTGTATGGGAAAGTTGTAGAATAGTGGTAATGCTATTATTTATCATGTAAATATACTATGAGAATAAATTTTAGAAGCTCTTCAAGAAAACCACCTCTTGAGAGTGAATTTTCAAGATTACTTTCAATGGGAAATAATAAGTTTGGTGATTACACTGAATTTGACAAAGATTTTTGGAAATGCTTTGAAAAGTGCTACATCTAATTACTGTCTTGGGGACTTCCCTGGTGGTCCAGTGGGTGAGACTGCGCTCCCAATGCAAGGGGCCTGGGTTCCATCCCTGGTCAGAGAACGAGATCCCACATGCATGTCTCAACTAAAGATCCCGCGGTGAATATCCCACGGTGTAGAATCCTGAATGCCGCAGCTAAGACCCAGTGCAGCCAAAATTAAAAAAAAAAAAAAAAATCTCTCTTATATTGGCCACAAAGATGTCTTTTTTATTAAGAGACTGGGAATAATTCCTTAGCCTTCATTAAATAGGGGAGTGAAAGAAAAGTATCTCCCTAATACCTGAGCTGGGAGTAATAGGAGGTATGAATCACGTAAGACTTTTTAGTACTTCTGAAGGTGCAATGTGCTATTCAATAAGTTTTGTCTTCACTTTTAGAAAATGAATTTAATCATTAATAGAGAAACTTTCCCGCCCTTCGCCACACACAAAAGTAACAAACAGGGCTTCCGTGGTGGCGCAATGGTTAAGAATCCGCCTGCCAATGCAGGGGACACGGGTTCGAGCCCTAGTCCGGGGAGATCGCACATGCCGCAGAGCAAGTAAGCCCATGCGCCACAACTACTGAGCCTGAGCTCTAGAGCCCGCGAGCCACAACTACTGAGCCTGCGTGCTGCAACTGCTGAAGCCCGCACAGCTAGAGCCCGTGCTCCACAACAAGAGAGGCCACCACAATGAGAAGCCTGCGCACCGCAACGAGGAGTAGGCCCCGCTCGCTGCAACTAGAGAAAGCCTGCGCGCAGCAACAAAGACCCAATGCAGCCAAAAATAAATAAATTAAATAAATAAAATTTTAAAAGTAACAAAGCATTTTCTGTAATTCACGTGTTTTTTTGGAGAAAGGTATTTAGGAGGGCATGTTGTGTCAGTGTGATGGGAAAGATCATGGGGTTTGCAAGCATTAAAAACTGAGTTCCAGTTCTGGCACTAACTAGCTGTGTGACTTAGGGCAAGTCACTTAATCTCTCTGAGGCTCTGTTTACTAGTATGTAAAATGGATATAATTCTGCCTCCTCACAAAACTATTTATGATTAAGGTACTTGATTAATTGTAAAGCATTTTAATTTTATACATAAAATGTTAGTTTTTTCTTCTATCTTAAGTTTTCCTTTGAAGTAAAATAAGCTACTGAGGATAAAGAGCTACCTCTATAGCTTCTGAGTGATAATATTTGATATATGTCTTAAATTTCTAAATTTTTAAAATAGGAAATATATATACATGGTGTAAAATTCAATGGGTGCAATATACAATATACAGTGAAAATAAGTTGGCCTGCCACCCAGTCCCCAGCCCTGTTACCCTACACTAATGAAGGTTATCACTGTCACTATGTTGCCTTCTAGAGATGTTTTCTTCATATGCAATGTGTATGTGTGTATTGCTGTTTTATTTTTTAATTTTTTTATAGCCTCCCTGCTTATTTTTTTAAATTAATTAATTAATTAATATATTTTTGGCTGTGTTGGGTCTTTGTCACTGTGCGGGCTTTCTCTAGTTGAGGTGAGCGGGAGCTACTCTTCATTGCCGTGTGTGGGCTTCTCACTGCGGTGGCTTCTCTTGTTGCAGAGCACGGGCTTTAGGCCCGGGGGCTTCAGTAGCTGTGGCTTGCGGGCTCTAGGGCACGGGCTCAGTAGTTGTGGCACACGGGCTTAGTTGCTCCGCGGCATGTGGGATCTTCCCGGACCAGGGCTCGAACCCGTGGTCCCCTGCATTGGCAGGTGGATTCTTAACCACTGCACCACCAGGGAAGTCCAAGAAGACATTGTTCTTAATTATCTGCTAAAAATTTATTTTTTAAAACCTGTCTCTTTTATATCTATATAATTCAATTGGATTTATTTATTTTTTTATTTTGCGGTATGCGGGCCTCTCACTGCTGTGGCCTCTCTCGTTGCGGAGCACAGGCTCCAGACGCGCAGGATCAGCGGCCATGGCTCACGGGCCCCGCCACTCTGCAGCATGTAGGATCTTCCCGGACCGGGGCACGAACCCGTGTCCCCTGCATCGGCAGGCGGACTCTCAACCACTGCGCCACCAGGGAAGCCCTGGAATTTATTTTTTTAAATGTGTGAGTTGTATATATCGTGAGTACAATTAATTTTTTTCCACATGGATACGCAAATGTCCCAGCACCATTTTTCATAGTATTTTGTTAGCCTCTGTCTTAATTTCTATAGCTATAGAGAGCTGGCCCTTGAACAACACAGGTTTGAACTGCATGCGTCCACACGTGTTTTCAATAGGAAATACTACAGTACTACACAATCTGAGGTTGGTTGAATCTGTGGATGCAGAACTGTGGATACAGAGGAACGACTGTAAGTTACATTCAGATTTTCTGCTATGCAGAGGGTTGGTGCCCCTAACCCCACACACTGGTCAAGGGTCAACTGTAATAAATTTTGATACCTGGTAGGACAAGTCCTTCCTTCCACATTACTCTTCTTCAGGAGTGTTGTTGGCTAATCTTGGTGCTTTGTATTTCCATACAAATTTTAGAATTAGCTTATAAAGTTAGCAAAACAAATTTTATTAAGTAAAAAAAGCAGGTTACTCAATAGTATGAGAGTATTACACCATTTATTTTTTTTTTTTGCGGTACGCGGGCCTCTCACTGCTGTGGCCTCTCCCGTTGCAGAGCACAGGCTCCGGACGCGCAGGCTCAGCGGCCATGGCTCACGGGCCCAGCCGCTCCGCGGCACGTGGAATCTTCCCGGAGCGGGGCACAAACGCATGTCCTCTGTATTGGCAGGCGGACTCTCAACCACTGCGCCACCAGGGAAGCCCACACCATTTACTTTTAAAATAAGCTTTACAAAGTATTAAGTTTCTATTTAACTTATTTCTGTATTCTAGAATTTCTTTAATTTGCATGAATTTGGCATTTAAAAATTTGTTATCAGGAGTAAACAATTTCCATTTTGAAATGACAGTTTATGATTTGTCAGTATGATGAAATAAGTAGCCATTAAAATTGTTGATATCTGATTTTCAAAGAGTATATAAATTGTAAGCATGTTACTTTTTTTGTCTATACTTTTTGTTATTAAAAAAATCTCTGTTTATCTATCAGGAGCTTAACAAGCTTGAGAAACTTTGAGAACTTAAAACTAAGTAATACAAGACAATGAAAAAAGTTGTCAGTGAAAGATGTAAAATATGATTACGTTAAAGATATTTCATATATTATAATTAGTCATGGGTTAAATTCAAATACAGATAATGCACAAAAGCTTTATGATCCATTAACATTACAGCTCCTATCAGTCTGGACATCCCTTGCACTGGTAGAAAAATAAGTTTTATAGTAGATTTCATTGGGCTGAAGTGTGAGTAGCATGATTTATGATCCTGTTCTACAGGAAATGATCCTCATTTCCAGTATTCTCAAGTTTTAGGCTTTTATCTGTTGTCCTCGATTTAGCCAATAATTTAAAATTCCTTGGCAAGTGTTACAAAACCATACGACTATGTGAATACACTGCCTTAAATCATAAGCTCCATCAGCTTCATAGTAAATCGACCTCTGAGTATCACTATTTCTGAACCTGCCAGTGGGGGCCAGTGCAGGACAACCAAGGGCCCAGAGCATGGGCTGTGACTGGAATCTTGTCCTTTACTTTCAATTGGACAGTTTAAGCGCAAAAAGGACTTTATGAAGGATATTTTGTGCCACCTGTGTATGGGACAGCTTTCATGTCTGTCTCTCTGGATTTTCCAGAGATTTAGAAAAATTTTCCCATTAAGAAATAACATATAGTTAATTCACATGTATTTTTTGTTATTCAAAATGTGATGAGTCAACCTAAATGTCCATCAACAGGGGATGCTAAATTAACTAGGGTAGATTGTACTATGGAAATATTGTGCAAGTTTCAAAACAATGAGGTAGATTTTTATGTATCTATATGGAAAGATGCCAGGATTTACTATTACATGAAAAAAGCATTATAGAACATGGAAAAGTATGTACAGTGTGATTCTATTTGGGTTAAACAACCCACCACCAAATCTGGGCAGATACCTATCAAATTGACAAGAGTAGCTACTGGATGGAACTGGGTGGGAATCAAGAGGAACTTTTGGCTTACTTGTATTGTATACATTTTTTAAACTTTATTATTTATTTATTCTTAAAATTTTTGTATTGGAGTATAGTTGATTTACAATATTGTGTTAGACTCAGATGTACAGCAAAGTGATTTCGTTATACGTATACATACATCTATTTTTTTTCAGATTCTTTTCCCATATAGGTTATTACAGAGTATTGAGTAGAGTTCCCTGTGCTATACAGTAGGTCCTTGTTGATTATCTATTTTATATATAGCACTGTGTATATGTTAATCCCCACCTCCTAGTTTATCCCTCCCCCCCACCTTTCCCCTTTGGTAACTGTAAGTTTGTTTTCTTAGTCTGTGAGTCTGTTTCTGTTTCATAAATAAGTTCATTTGTATCATTTTTTAGATTCCACATTAAGTGATATCATGATATTTGTCTTTCTCTGTATGACTTACTTCACTTAGTATGACATCTCTAGGTCCATCCATGTTGTGTATTGTATACATTTTCAAGAACAAGAATTAATATATTACTTGTCAGATTGAAAATAAATTTTATAAAATAAATTAAGAAACAAAAAATGACTAAGTTAGCCTTTAGCATTGAACGTTTGCCTGCTGTTTGAGTTTGAACTATGTCAAAGCATAACATTTGTGTTTTGCTTTATGGTAAAAAGCTTTGACCTACGGGATAGATAGGGTTGGTGACGTTTCTGTTTTACAGTTGAAAATACAGTCTCAGGGACTTCCCTGGTGGTCCAGTAGGTAAGACTCCGAGCTCCCAGTGCAGGGGGCCCAGCTTCCATCCCTGGTTGGGGAACTAGATCCTGCATGCATGCCGCAACTAAAGAGCCAGATGCCCCGTGTACCGCAGCTAAGACCCGGCGCAGCCAAAACAAACAAATAAATAATTATTTTTAAAATTTTTAAAAATAAATTAAAAAAGAAAATACAGTCTCAGAGTTCATTCTCTGCTGTATTGGTTTCTATCCATGTTATTGCTATATTTACATATCACCTATTTTATAATTTAATTGACTCAGATTAGACACTAAGATTAATCTTTGCACAAGCTGTAGCTATCTACACCTAAGTATGTACTGGTTCAAATAAATTCATTTCCCAAACTGTGTGCCAAATAGATTTAAAAAATTGCACATAGATGAAGTCGTTGTTTTTCTCCCTTTCATCTTGCTCTCCCTCTTCCTAATCTTTATTTTTTTCTGGATATGGCCCTGCTTTTCTTTCTGGTATGGTTTGCTCTCAATTAACTGTCGTATTTCTTTCCTAAGTATAGATGCATAATAACTTAAATGTTACTTTTCCCAGGGGCATGTGCTTTTTAATTAGGATCTCTTGAGGACAGGCTCCAAATTCAAACGAATGCAGGTATTGGACTAGATGATCTCTGATACTCAGCTCTAACATCCAGGATTCAATGTTTCTAACACTAAGGATGACATTTCAGGGGGCTTTCATGGATGTGAGGAAAAAATATTTTGTCCAGAAATACTTGCCAAAGACCCCGAAATCACTTGGCATAGCACCTGCTTTCATGTCTTACCTCCAAGACTGGCTGTGCACAAATGAAGGAAAGAACATTAAAAAAAATTCTGAGTATGTCACTGCTCTCTGCTTCTGTGGCAGAGTGGTCTGCAGAGTATGAGGTTGAGCGTGTGAAGAACTGAGCTCTGATCAAGATCTGGTACGAATTCTGTGAATATGGACAAGCAATTTCATATCCCTGTATGTCAAGGAAGGCTGAGTGATATAGTGGAAGGAAAAAGGCTTTGGCCATGGTTTACTGTTTATTCATCCCATTCATTTTTTTTTAAAGAAGATATGTATTACATCCTAGGTAGTATGGCAGGTTCCAGAGAGACAGTGGTGAATAAGACGGGGTTCTCTGCCCTCAAGGAGTACTATTTATAGAGTGTCTTTTCACCTCTCGAGTTCACTTTCCCCTGTGTAAAAGGCGTTGAGAAAAATACTTCATATTCCACAAGATTTACTGTTGTTGTGATCATTGTTCTAATGTGCAGGTTGTGTTCCTTGGATGCGCTGGCTGGAAAAAAAGATTGAGAACAACTTACCTAGTTCAAGCTCTTCATTTGTAGGTTGACAGAGAAGGGCTCAGAACAACTAATTGACCATCCCAGTGCCCTTTTTACTTACTACACACAGTGCGGTTTCTTCACAACCCTCAAGAGCTTTTTGCAACTTTGGGGGCCCTTTCCTTTCCCCTTAACCTGGCCTGTGTGGTCCAGCCCACTTATAGTACTGTACTCAGTGTTAAGTGAGAGCAAACTGCTCAGGCTGGGTTCTTTGTTAGCAATCGTTACATGCCATTTCTTTCTTCAAATCCAGCCATTCAGTAACTCCCAAGTGTTAACTTCCTTCTTTAAGTCATGGCCACTCAATTTGATGAAGACTTTCACCAGGAATCTGGAGTACTTTGTACCTTAGCTTATTATTATGATCCTTAATCTGTGTGAATTATCCTTTTACCCTAAATTGTAAACCATATCCTGTTGCTTTTTTCATTCCCTTGTTGCTTTGGACAATGTTTTATAACAGAGCTGAGGAATAATCTTTGATCTGGTGGAATTCTTGATTCAGTTGAATGGCAATATGATAGCAATAATACCTGACCAGTTTACCATAGAATGCTCTTGTAATAAAACAAGGCTATAAATCTGAGGCAAATTTTGACAATTTTTAAAGATAATACATCAAGGAGGATGACTGAATGGAAAGCAGTCTGGGAGCTGAATCAAATCTGAACTTGTTGCAAAACTGATGCCTTTTTTTTTTTTTTTGGTCTGGAGACTCCTAGTGTTGGACGATATAATCATTGTGTTCAATTTTTTGAAAGACTATCAAGTGCAAAACATTCTATATTGCTCCAGGCAGCATAACAACTAGCAATGGAAGAAAGTAAAAGGGAAGTAGATTTTGTTCAGCAGAAGAACTTTCTAACATTTAACGCTGCCCAACCGTTGACCAGGCCTCCTTATTTAAGGAAGTGAGCACCCTGAAATTTGAACTGTTTGAAAGAGAAGTTGGATGACTATCTGGCTGGAGTGTACAAAAGGGAATTCCTGCCTGGGCCGGAGGTGGACTGATGACCTTTAAGTTGTCTTCCAATTCTAAAGTTTCTAGGACTGTTCAGCTCAGTTACCTTTATATTTGAATATATATGAATTGTTTTTATAAAAAATTTTGTATTAGATAAATTGTCAATCGACCTAAAAAACTGTATGGTCAAGTAAAATTTGATAAAAGGAGTGGGAAATCAGATTTAAGACTGAAAATCCAGATAACACAAAGGCAATTACTGACCCTTTTGACAGAAAGGAAGAAGAGTGGTGTATGGGTGTGTGTGTTTCAAATGATGTGTTCTGGCCAAGTGACATTGTTATTACTTTACACATTGTTTTACTTTACACATACTTGCTCAGCTGGATTATTCACATCCAGCACATTGTTTTCCTTTACACATACTTGCTCAGCTGGATTATTCACATCCAGCAGTACCGTACGCGGAAGCAAGGGCGAGTGTTTGGTGAACAATTTTCCGGAAGCCGTTTCGCGGTACCCCAGCAGCTCAAGACGGCTCCAGCCTGCAGCGGACTTGGGTGGTAAAAGCGGAAGAGGCACCGCTGGCTGCCGGCCTGAACTACTAGTCCCAGGGGCCCCCGCGGCGCCGCGCACGCGCCATGGCGTGGCGGCAGCGCCGCCGCAGGACGCAGGGAAGCCAACTAGCGAGTGGCGGCGGCGGCGGCGGCGGCGGCGGCGGCGGCGGCGGCGGCGGCGGCGGCGG
>NW_021703782.1:103227842-103409000 GCF_005190385.1 Monodon monoceros
GGCGGCGGCGGCGGCGGCGGCGGCGGCGGCGGCGGCGGCGGCGGCGGTGGCAGTTCGCCGCGAGGGCAACGGCTCCGAGGCCGAGTGGCGGCCCTGCTCAGACATCGGTGCCCTCCTCCGCATGATCTTCTTGGTGAGTGCACGTCCCCGATCCAGCTGCGCGGAGTGCGCGGCTCCTTGCCTGGCGGCCGTGCTGCTTCGGCCTAGGGCCGCAGGCTGCGCTGACGGTGGGCCGCCGGGTCCAGCTGACCCCTGGGACCTTCCCTGCAGTGAGGGGAGAAGTGGGGGTGGGGGCACACGGTTAGATCCAGGGAGAGATGTGGCGGCGCTCAGGGGCCAGGGCAGCCTGGGGCGGACTGGAGGGAGGGACGCGTGGGGGATGGGATGGGAAGGGACAGGAGGACCGCGGGGTGGCTTCGGGTGAGAGCCAGAGGCGAGCGACCTGGCAGCCAGGGAACTGAGTATGGGAGGCGAGGAGGAGGTGGAATGTCTTCTGAGTGCTGCTGGTGAAGATGTCTTGCTTCGGAGACTCTTGACAAGCTGGACTCACGGGTCGGGCAGCCCACCTACCAAAAACGTACACACCATACTTGGCATCTTTACACTTCCTGTTGGAGGTCTGTCAGTGAGGAGCTGTTGGTTGCTTCCATCTCCTTGCCTTCAATTTTGCCTTTTATTGACTGGCAAAATTTAAATGGGTGCTGGATAGGCAAATCATAGAAATAAACAGGGTTCTGTGTATACATCTGCGTAAAAACAGGGAGGCATGGTGGTATGTTCAGATGAGAGCTAGATCAAAGGAGAAATCAGTGTTTTTATTTTAAAATTTGTGGCAAAAATCAGTTTGAGCAAGGTTTTGAACTAGAAAGGATTTTTAACCTGGGATTCACCAGTTGGTGGATAGAAATCAGGGGCTCCTTGAACTAGAATGGGGATAAAATCATGTTTTTATTTTTATTATCTGATAACTGTATTATCATTTCCTTCAATAATGAATGTAAGCAACAAACTGCAGTAGAATTAGCAATGCCTGTGACTTTGTCACCAATAAAAATTACAGATATTTTTGTGTCATGTTTACAGTTGTTGCAGATATCTTAAAATATCATTTGTGATATACTCAATAAACATTTAAAAAATATCATTTATGCTTATAATTTTTTTGAATTATGGTATTACTGAATCCACTGTTAGATCTTGTTACTTAATGTGATAATAAAGGTGTACATATATTGCAATATCAGGGTTTTTTCATTGTTTTGCTAATATTCAGTATAATTAGTTGTTTTTGTAATCGCATCTATTTAATTATGCATTTAAAAGCAATCTGAGAAGGGGTCCATAGGCTTTACCAGACTACCAAAGAAACCCATGGCACAAAAAGATTAAGAATTCCTGAAGTAGAAATAAGTTTTGGGGATCTATAAGTCTGCCTGGAAGAATATTTTTCTCATTAGATAAGAAAAAAGTCAAGGCAGATAGGACGATAGTGTAGATGAAAGAGGGAATTTTGTAATCAGGGAAGTAAGAGAAAAGATTTGACTGGGATCAGAGTAATAGTTTTGAAAGATAGAATAGACCACAGATATTTCTTTCAGGGTACTAGGGAATCGGCAAAATAATCTGAGGAAGAAAGGGAAGTGAGTACTTTGGCCCTTAGATTTTTGTGTTAAGGCATCTCCTAGTTCCAAGTGATTGAAGGGGTTGAGCCCTCCAAGCTCTTGTATAAGCCTGTGAAAGAAAATTTTAGCGTGTGCTGGTTTTCTTTAAGTCATGTAGATAGTGTGGCTTTTAAAGGGGTGAGGATATTCTAATTTTTCTGTCTTTTTTTTTTTTGGCTGTGCCGTGTGCGGATTGTGGGATCTTAGTTCCCCAACTAGGGATCGAACCCCCGGCCTTGGCAGTGAAAGCTCTGGACTGTCAGGGAAATCCCCATCTATCCTTAAGTGAAAAACTGCAGGATCTCTCTTCAAGTATATTTTCCTATTGCCATTCTTCTTTTCATATATGATAGAAAGTAAAATGTGCAGATTATAGAGTTGAAGAGTTGATAAGTCATTTTCTTGAAATTCCATTTTAAATTCTTGTAGTTCAGCTTCATTTTGGCATCAGACTTCTCACTGACAAATCACTTTTAACATTTTTTCAGAATATACGTGATTTGAAACTTGCACCTGTTTGTAAAGCACCTGTCAACATCTTGTGTGAGATGTTTTTTTCCTCTAAAAGAATAGCAGTAATGAAAAACCACTACGGCAGACTATTTGTGGAAAAGATTAAGGGGAGGGTATGGAGAATTGAAGAAGAGTATTTTGTGAAACAGATATTGGTGCCGAAATAGTTTGTGTTGAATTAAACACACCGTATTACAAATCACTGCCTTGGAGAAGTCTTGCCTGATACCTTCTGGGTCCTTACACTGCCCCCTTGGCCATTCTTTCTCCCCTGCCCCTTTATTTTATTTATAGCATATATCTATCTGGCATCATATTATTTGTATATTTATTTTATACATAAAGGGTCAGGAAAATTTAGATTGGAGATACTACTACTGAATGAGAGAGTGGGAGACTGGGGAGTGCTGTGTGGAGATGGCATTTGAACTGGACCTTCAGTCATAGATGTGATTAGCTATAGGGATATTGGAGAAGGGCTTCAGGTGCAGGGAACAACTTGAACAAAGACAAGGATAGAGGAGTTTGTAAATCAAATAAACATCTAAGTCAGCTTGCCTCCCTCCCTCCATCCCTCCCTTCCTCTTTCCTTCCATCCATCCATCCAGTGTGTTAGGTCTGTAAAAGGGAAAACGGGAGAAAGGATTATGTATAAAGGTGGCTTGGGACGAACAAAGGCTGAAAACTCCAGGCTCCCCAGGTGATAGCACGTGACCGTTTGCCTCCAGGTGGATCTCTCCCTCCTAGAGCCCACAACAGTGAAATTGCTCACAGGAAACCTGAATTCTATATAC
The DNA here is from genome assembly GCF_005190385.1 of Monodon monoceros. Lineage (NCBI taxonomy): Eukaryota > Metazoa > Chordata > Mammalia > Artiodactyla > Monodontidae > Monodon > Monodon monoceros. The sequence continues at coordinate 103,230,811 of NW_021703782.1, forward strand.
TGAAGAACCAGAGAGGCAGCCTGGGGAAATGAAAAGAGTCTGGGCTCTGGTGTCAAATAAATCTAGTTTTGAATTCCTTGTTTGCTTCATGATAGCTGAATGATTATGCAGCAAGTTATTTGACTTTTCTAATCCTGTTTCCTCAGCTGTAAAATGGAGGTGATAAATAGCTATCACACAGGATTAACTTCAAAAATAATAATATATGTAAAACCTCAGGAACATGGCTTTCACTCAGTAATTGGTAGTTATCTTTTGGTGTTCCAGCTTTCAACCTGGTTTCGTCCTTTTCTACCTTCATACCACATCCCTGACTTTAAAACAAGTGCTACTCTTCTGGTGCCTTCCTGGCCACTGTCACAGCGTTGTCACTTCCCACTTCACGCAGTTGGCTCCACTGTGAGTTTGTGAGCAGCTTTCCAGTGATGGCACTTAGCAATTTACCAGGTGATGCTGCCTGATAATGGCATTCTGGAAATGGCAACAATATGTATTAACTCTTATTTGGTGAAACTAACAATACAAAATTTGCCACTCTTTAAACATGATGTGCTTTAGTTTAAATTGGTTTATTTGGGAAAAGTACCCCTGATATTTGCAGAAAATTGAAGCAGGGAAGTGGATATATTCCCAATTGTAAGATGTTTCACTTTTATTTATTATTATTTTTTTTTAGGAGTGAGAGTATTGGGGAGTTGGTTATACATTACAATTCTCCAAGATAAAGTATGTTTTTTTTGGGGGGGTGGCGGGTAAAAGTCTGATGTAAGTGGAATCCTTCTTACTTGCTTTGGAAAGACCAAAAAAAATTTTTTCTTAAATGATTAAATTTTCCCCTTCAACTTTATGGTTTTTTCACCCACACATTTCCTTCTCTGGAGTTAATTTTCTCTTAGGTAAGAAGGATTTCAGTTATGTGTTTTTTTACATTTGAACTACCTAAACTTGTGTTTGTATAGAATTATTTGTGGCCTAAACTCTTTAATCCTAATCAAGATATTTTCATTTGTAAAGGAACTAGGATCAATACTTTCTGTATTGTGTACACATTTTAGATGAAGCTTTAGATACTAAATTGTTTGATTTCTGGTTTTTAGAACTATAGATAATTAATGTTTCCTTCTTTATGTTTACCTATATTTCCTTATTTTTTTAAGTATGTTTCAATATGTATTATGATTTTTTTTTTTTCGGTACGCGGGCCTCTCACTCTTGTGGCCTCTCCCGTTGCGGAGCACAGGCTCCGGATGCACAGGCTCCGGATGCACAGGCTCCGCGGCCATGGCTCACGGGCCCAGCCGCTTCGCGGCATGTGGGATCTTCCCAGACCGGGGCACGAACCCGTGTCCCCTGCATTGGCAGGCGGACTCTCAACCACTGCGCCACCAGGGAAGCCCTGTATTATGATTTTGTAAAAACATTTTCAGAACGGTAGTTCTTCATTGCTTCTAAGCTGAAACCCAGTTTTGAACTCTACAATGCAAAGATCAGAAGAAGTGGTGAACATCTGTTGATACTTGAAGTTCTCATATTTAATATATATAAATGAACAGTTGAGCAAATGTTTTAAAAAATACAGACTTCTGAAGGGTCTCTATAATGTATTTTTTCTTTTTTTTTAAGTTTGAAGATCAACCAGATAATTGATAAGTATTTATACCTGAAAGGAAAATATAACTTAATACTAACGCTGCAATTAAATTATGTATATTAAGCCAAAATTGTCTTCATATTCACCTTTTTTGTCAGGCATTTTAAAAAGATAAGGCTCTACATAAAACAAATGAAATATTGCCATTTGCAGCAACATGAGTGGACATAGAGAATATTGTACTTAGTGAAGTAAGTCAGAGAAAGACAAATATATCACTTATATGTGGAATCTAAAAATAATGCAAATGACTCTATTTTCAAAACAGAAGCAGACTTACAAATATAGAAAACAAACCTATGCTGACCAAAGGGGAAAGGGGCTGGGGGGATAAATTAGGAGTATGGGATTAACAGATACAAACTACTATACATAAAATAGATAAGCAACAAGGATTTACTGTATAGCACAGGGAATTATAGTCAATATCTTATAATAACCTATAAGGGAAAATAATCTGAAAAAAAGATTTATATATCTAAATCACTTTGCTGTACACCTGAAACTAACACAATATTGTAAATCAACTATACTTCAATAAAAAGAAAAGAAAAAAATATAAGGCTTTAAGCATACTTTAACTGTAAAAACAGGCAAGATGTCTGTTCATTAATCTAAGATGTCTGTCTGAAAAGATGCTTGCTTGGGCTTGCACCCATGTAATGCCTGTACACCCACGCTGGAGACTAGTGGGAAGCGTGTCATCAAACATGTTCAGTTCTTCTTTTTTTTTCCCTTACCTAATTTATGTTTTTAGTTTATTTTCTGTGAATTTTTGAAAGGATTAATATTGGAAAATTTAAAAGACAGAAATTTAGTTGGGATATTAGCCTATTTCCTTTTTTTCAGGATCCGAACCAAATTATCTTCCCAAGCAATCTAAATTTTATCCAAATACATCTATTTTAAAAGTTTTTAGGACTTAGGCTAAAGTCATCTATTTTCAACCCACTCTGAACTGTTTCCTTTCATTTTCGAATGCAGAACCCTGACCCATTTCTTGATTTTACTTTCACTGTTTATAAATCCTGACTACCTGACAAAAATAAATTAGGTCTGAAAGTCATAGCACTTAAGGCAGAAATGCAAAATGTTTACAAATACGGATTTCTATGTCAGAAAAGCTTAGGAAAGAATAGATTAATTCTTTTCGCAGACTTTATTTCATCTTTACCTCCTTTAGAACCAAGGAATCTAACTTCGATTTCTCTAAAATAAAGTGCCTTTTAATATCTAATTATTCAGGGATGTGGTGGGCCAACTTGGATTCTGATGGAACGTAACTTATTAAGTAAGTCTCCCTCTGAGTAAGTTTCTATTCCATCATTCCAAAACATCATAATAACAGTAATGACAGTAATTGCTAACATTTATTGACTTCTATTTATTTATTTTTTATTTATTTTTATTTTTATTTTTTTTGCGGTACGCGGGCCTCTCACTGCTGTGGCCTCTCCCGTTGTGGAGCACAGGCTCCGGACGCGGAGGCTCAGCGGCCATGGCTCACGGGCCAAGCCGCTTTGCGGCATGTGGGATCTTCCCAGACCGGGGCACGAACCTGCGTCCTCTGCATCAGCAGGCGGACTCCCAACCACTGCGCCACCAGGGAAGCCCAGACTTCTATTTATTTTTGAAAAGCTATTTAACTAACAAGATTTTCTTCCTTTTTTTTTTGTTCTGGAAGGTTCCTTGTAGGTAGAACACAGTGCTAATAATGCTATTTGAAGTTTGATAATAAATAGTTGTAATTTTATGAAGTACCATTCTGGTAAATGTGATGACACAGACATGTCAGTCTGCTGTTTACATGCTTTCCTTAAATTTGAGGATGTACCCTTGGATCTTGAAACAGGCTTTACCAGTATTACAGCTCAGCAAAAATGCAGCTGAAGCTCAAAGTCCTCTTTCTGCTCTTATGTTTGGTAGTTTTGTACACCCACTGTATTTATGGAAGAAGCTAAGTTTATGCTGGGGACCAAAGCTTCCTCAAAGCATGTGGGTGGTGAAATCTTCCTCTCAAGAGTTCTAAGGGTTTTAGGGTTTTTTTTTTTAACTATTTGGTTTATCTTGATCTCCAGATTTATATATGTCTTAGTGAGATGTCATTAGAGATTGTTGAATAAGAGGGAATTAGATTTGGTGGTATATAACTTCAGACTAATAAAATTAATGAAGGTTTAAATAATTGTGAAAGTTCCTGATACGCGTTCCAGATTAGGTGGATATTTTTGTGTTATTTATTGCCTTTGGGGGAAAAAAAGGGATATAATTTTAATACCATTGCAGTTCTCCTTGTTGGTGTGTAGCATGTTATTGTTGAATTATACCGAGAGATTAAGTATTGTGTCCTTTTTGTTGGACTTGAAAATTTCACATTTTTTATTATTCACAGAATTTGTCTGGTCTTGAGTGTTTAAGTAATTGTACTAGCAGATCTTTCAGCAGGGGAGCTGTTAGTGCCAAATTTTTATTATGTTTTCCTTTTTAAAAATATTTAAATTACTACAGTAATAAATGTTCTTTGTTAAAAAAAAGAACAACTAAAAACAATGCAAAAATGAAAGCTTTTTTCCCCTGCATGTATATGCATATGCTATATGATTTGGATTTTTTCTTTTTTCCCCCCAAATTATAGTTAACACTTGTTCTTGCTAAGTGCTTTACATATGTTAACCTGTTAAACCCTCACAAACTTATGAACATACCCTACGAAGTAAGCTTCAATTTTACATCCATTTGCAGATGAAGAAACGGAGGCAAGGAGAAGTAATTAGCCAAAGGTTGCTTAGCTAGTGAGCAGCAAAACCGAGATTTGAGCTCAAGTAGACTTACTGTGGGGTTTGTGGGTTTTTTTGGGAGGGGGGAGGGGTTTTGTGTTTTAACGCCTGTACTGCCTCTGGGATCTTACCATGCATATCGTTCTGCAGTTTGCTTTCTTCACTTAGTGGTACGTGGTAGATACCTTTCCATGTACCTCTACCTCCTTCTTAATAATTATGTAGTATTCCATGGTAGGGGTGTACCATAACTTACTTAATGTCTTTCAAACTTAATCTTGTTTAACAGTCCCATTAGTAATGATTTCAAGTAATATTTTAAAAAGCCAAGGTTTTATAATGGAATAGTGAGGATACATTAGTATTTACTAAGTAATGCATATTAGCTGTCCAAGTGTTTTGATATTCTGTCAGTTGTGTGGTCTAATAAAATCTGAGCTTAATCCACAAGCCATTTATTATGCATGAATTTCATTATTTTTGTGGTTTGTCTTTTTTAGTTCTGGAAAATTAATGTATTGGGGGTAAAATTGACATCTGTGTTTTATTTATTCACTTTTGGTAGGGTCTGGAGTTTTCTGTAGTAGCAAGAAGTCTTATACTGTTAATTTGAATTTTGGATACTATCTAGCTTTATATTATATACTTATATCTTCAAAGTAGTGTGCCTTTCAGTTCCCTGTACTTGTGCCAGGAATAGTTGATACTAAGTCCATTCTTTTTTCTACAATGTTTTACTTTTGTTTCAAAAATACCAACTAAAGATATTAAAGTATCACTTGTTTCCATTTTTTTTCCCCTCTCATGATATACGTTTCTTGATTGTGAGGAAATATCTTTTTGGTACATTAATAATTATTTCAAACATGCTCATTGGGAAGTTAGTAGATGTTTTCAACTTAAATTTAGTTACTGTTCTTCAGTCATTTTGGAGCTGAGTTAGCAGCAGCTTGGCTGATTCCTAACTGGAGCCTTGCTCTTCATCATTCAGTCATTTATTAATTTTTTAATAAATTCAGACATTGATTCAGCACCTGCTAAATGCCAGTTCCTCTGCCAAGTAATGGGGATACCAAGATGACTATGTCCCTACTTTAGGGAACTTGGAGTTTTGTTGAGAAAACAACATTTTGTTGCAAATAGTCTATGAGAAAGTATCTGAGTCAAGAGATTGGTAAAGGCTCCTCAGTTTGAGCTGGGCCCTGCTGCCTACCTGGGACTCAACTGACCACTAAAAGGAGTAGGCAAAGGATTCTAAATAGAGGGTATGCAGAAATCCAGTCTGTGACAACGACTCAAAAGTGTCATTAGAATGTCATGTATCCCTATGAGAATGTGGGTCCCTCAAGAGCAGACCTTAAACTGTCCCGTTCATCAGTGCCTAGCACTTCGTAGGTGTTTAATAAACATTTTTTGAATGCATGAGTGAAGGATATATGTTAAATAAAGCTTACTGTGCTTGTCTGTCCATTTTTTGGAAAAAGATGAGCTCATTATTTTTAATACTTAATGATTTTTAGAGTATGTAATTTAGCAAAACATAAAATGAATAAGAAACTATTCCTGCATTGGAGGAGGTAAGTCTTGTAAGGGGAAACACATTTAGACAAACCATTGTAATTCAACATGATTATATTTATAAAAAAATATTTGCAAAGGACACCCATCTCTGGTATGAATTGGTTAGGTCCCTTAAAAGTGGTGGGTAATTAAAATAAATCTTCAAATTATTTGATTGATACAATACAGCTAACATTGTAGTAGGTCATTAAAAAATGGCAGTTAGGTCCTTTTTTGCCCTATCACATTAGTATAAATAGTACATAAATACTATGATGAAATGTACCTGTTTAATGAACAAAAAAAGTAACTGACAGTTCTGTCAAGGTGTAGGCATCAGTATATAACAATGTGAACCATGCTTAATCCTTGAGTAACATCATGATTTTTCCCAAATCTGCAAACTACTTATACTATTGTTTATTTAAAATGTCTTTTTTAAAAAATTTGGACACCTTTAAAAAATTTTTTGAAGAAGCTTTATGTTATTACCATAATGAGGCTACCATCTCTCACCCTAAATAGAAAGCAACTTGAATATAATAAAGCAATGTTATAAAACCTAGCTTGCTACTGTTTGCAGAAGGTGCTGAGTTTGAGACCTCTGTCCTTAATTAAAAGAAGGGTTTAGCAAGTGTTAGGGAAGTGTTGAAGACAAATTGGCACCTTGCTTAGATTTTCTGCATGATGTAAATAGAAAAACTGAAAGAGACTTTAAAATGGGGTAACTTTCCCACTCAGTGTCATAAGGGAGGAAGGATGCACCCTGTTTGTTGTCAGGAGCGGTTCTCCTAGAGCTTCACAGAGGGAAGAGATTTGGGGGCTGGGCCTTAAAGGAGAAATCTGAGTTCACTTGAAGATAAGGAAGATTTGAGCCCCTTAAGCCTAGATAATAGCATCTGCAAATGTTGGAGACTTTAGGATATAGTATGGCAGCAAAATCCGATTTTGGGGAAGTGGAGAGATGGTGGGAGATGAGATAGGAGTTATAAAAAGAGGGATTTATGGCTGAGAGCTTGATACCCTGTAGCATATTGTAGACATTATCCTGTAAGCAGTGGAGAGTAGCATGACAAGGTTTGTGCTTTAGGAAGATTGCTTCAACAGTAGGAAGGAGAGACCAGGAAGGAAACTATTGAGATGATGAGACTCTAAATAGTTTGAAGGATTGGGAGGAAGATGATAATCTTGAATTTTCCGAACCTTTTCCAATAAAGGGCCATTTTGATCTTATGCGCTCCCACATTGGAAGAAGGCAGATGGTACGCTAAGAGTATAGATCACTTTGACAGTACTGGTTACCATCTGAGGTCACCTGCCCACAGAAAATCCCTGTTAGCTCATAGAGAAAGAGAGTGAGGTGACCAAGATGTTCTGGAACCAGTTAGGGAACTTGGATCTATTTGGAGATTCATAGAGTGTAAGTTATGGGAAAGGAATGGTACCCATAATTCCTAGTTTTTCCATTGAAAAACTGAATTCCAGAAAGATTATATTAATCATTAGAGATTATATAGCTAGTTTTGAGCTCATTGTATTTTACTTTAGAGTGCTGTACCCAGAACTCTGTTAGTACATTTACATCTTTTTAAAAAATGTTTATTTATTTATATATATATATATATGTATTTTTTTTTGGCTGCGTTGCGTTGGGTCTTCGTTGCTGTGTGAGGGCTTTCTCTAGTTGTGGCGAGCAGGGGCTCCTCTTCGTCGCGGTGCACAGGCTTCTCGTTGTGGTGGCTTCTGTGTTGTTGTGGAGCACGGGCTCTAGGTGCACAGGCTTCAGTAGCTGTGGCTCACAGGCTCTAGAGCACAGGCTAAGTAGTTGTGGCGCACGGGCTTAGTTGCTCCGTGGCATGTGGGATCTTCCCGGACCAGGGCTGGAACCCGTGTCCCCTGCATTGTCAGGCAGATTCTTAACCACTGCACCACCAGGGAAATCCCACATTTAAGTCTTAAAAGATACTTTAGGGCTTCCCTGGTGGCGCAGTGGTTGAGAATCTGCCTGCTAATGCAGGGGACACGGGTTCGAGCCCTGGTCTGGGAGGATCCCACATGCCGCGGAGCAACTAGGCCTGTGAGCCACAACTACTGAGCCTGCGCGTCTGGAGCCTGTGCTCCGCAACAAGAGAGGCCACAATAGTGAGAGGCCCGCGCACCGCAATGAAGAGTGGCCCCCGCTTGCCACAACTGGAGAAAGCCCTCGCACAGAAACGAAGACCCAACACAGCAAAAATAAATAAATAAAATTAATTTTTAAAAAAAAAAAAGATACTTTAGCTAGGAACTTCCCTCCTGGTCGGGGAACTAGATTCTGCACGCATGCCGCAACAAAGACCCAGTGCAGCCAAAATAAATAAATAAATACTAAAAAAAATTAAAAAAAAAAAAGATACTTTAGATAGCACCTGCTATGTGTGTGTGTGTTTAATTATCAGGGTAGTAATCTAGATTAGTCCCTAGTAACTTTTTCTAAACTTTCATATACCATTTCTTTAGTAGAATTTAGGTTATTTAGTCCTGAAGTCCAACTAAACCTGACTTTGTCAGGCAGTTTGAAACTTTCCAAGAAAGGGGGAGTTGTCCAGCTACTGACTGACATATTAATAGTTGTTGAAAGAGTGGGGTGATTAGAAGTAACCTTGACTGTAAATTAAAGCACTCACTCTTGGGAGGCAAATGGCTTGGTGGGTAAAAGCTGGGTGAACCAGATACACCTGGATTCTAGTCTCAGCTTTGCTAGTTATTAACTTGACCTTGGGAAAATAATTTAATTTCCTCAGTTTCCTCATCTGTAAAAAGGGGCTAAGAATACTTACCTTTCACGAGTGTTACACAGGTTAAATGAGAACGTCCATGTAAAGCGCCTGGTTGGTGCCTAGTACATGACGAGCCTGAAATGCATGGTAGTTATTATTGTTTTTATTTCCTAAGCACCCATATGCTTTACTACCACCAGTCAAAACTCTCCTCTTCAGGCTCAACCATTACTACTTTTAATGGCTTTTTTTTAAAGCTTGATATTAAATGGAAATTAATATAAAAACTGGCTTTTCTTAAACAATTCTGGCTAGGAAATATATTTGCCTTGCTTCAGTTGACCAGGATTTAGTGCAAAATGTAACATAGCTGTGGAAATTTTGTGTTAGGAAGTTTCTGTATTTTGTTTCTGATCACAGTGAACTGAAAGATAAAATACTCTTAGTGTGATAGTTTAAACATCGCAATGTGTTACCAGATGTAAATGGGTTCTGGGACATCATGGGATAGCTGCTAATCCTTCTAGATGGTGGTTGTTGGAGACTGATAAATTACAGTGTTCACATGCATTTCTCAAATTTGTATATTTTTTTCATACTGAAAAAAGTTGCTAAATTGGATGCTTGGTTTTAGAATTATGTTATTTATGTAATTTATTTATTTATTTTTTGGCTGTGTTGGGTCTTCATTGCTGCACGAGCGGGGGGCTACTCTTTGTTGCGGTGCATGAGCTTTTCATTGCAGTGGCTTCTCTTGTTGTGGAGCACAGGCTCTATACGTGCAGGCTTCAGTAGTTGTGGCACATGGGCTCAGTATTTGTGGCTTGTGGGCTCTAGAGTTGTGGTGCACGAGCTTAGTTGCTCTGCGGCATGTGGGATCTTCCTGGACTAGGGATCAAACCTGTGTTCCCCGCATTGGCAGGCAGATTCTTAACCACTGCGCCACCAGGGAAGTCCCTGTTTATGTATTTTTTAAAAAATTTTATTTATTTATTTATTTTTGGCTGTGTTGGGTCTTCGTTTCTGTGCGAGGGCTTTCTCCAGTTGCGGCGAGAGGGGGCCACTCTTCATCGTGGTGCGCGGGCCTCTCACTGTCGTGGCCTCTTTTGTTGCGGAGCACAGGCTCCAGACGTGCAGGCTCAGTAGTTGTGGCTCACGGGGCTAGTTGCTCCGCGGCATGTGGTATCCTCCCAGACCAGGGCTCGAACCCATGTCCCCTACATTAGCAGGCAGATTCTCAACCACTGTGCCACCAGGGAAGCCCCTGTTTATGTAATTTAAGAAATTTAAATAGACTTTACTTTTTAGGACAGTTTAAATTACAGAAAAACTGAGATGATAGAACAGGGAGTTACCATATACCCAGAATCAAGTTCCTGTTATTATTAACATCTCATATTAATGGTGCATTTGCTACAATTAGTGAGCCAGTATTGATCATTATTATTAACTAAAGTTCATGCTTTATTCAGGTTTCCTTAGGTTTTTTTTTAAATGTTTTTATTATATCCTATTTTTTAATTTATTTTTGTCTGCGTTGGGTCTTTGGTGCTGCGCACGGGCTTTCTTCTAGTTACGGCGAGTGGAGGCTGCTCTTCATTGCAGTGCGTGGGCTTCTCACTGCGGTGGCTTCTCTTGTTGAGGAGCATGGGCTTTAGGAGCACGGGCTTCAGTAGTTGTGGCGCGCAGGCTCAGTAGTTTTGGCTCACAGGCCTAGTTGCTCTGTGGCATTGTGGGATCTTCCCGGCCCAGGGCTTGAACCCGTGTCCCCTGCATTGGCAGGTGGATTCTTAACCACTGCGCCACCAGGGAAGCCCTCAGATTTCCTTAGTTTTTACCTGATGTCCTTTTTCTGTTCCAGGACCTCATTCAGGATACCACGTTACATTTAGTTGTCATCATCTCTGTAATTTTTAACTGGATCATCTTACACACATTAATTTATTTGCGAAGCATGCTTTATTCTCACATTTCAAAGCCATACCTGTGTGTGGCATATTATGTTACTAAAAATGCTCTTCGATTGAAGATAGTTGGCCTTTAATTTCACTTTTAACAAGCCTTTTACGAGTGTAGGTTTCATCATGTTAGCAAGTTGTTTGTCTGTCTCACCTCTTTAGTTATGACTCTGATATTTACCACTTATTTTCATGGAAAGGTTCGTTTTGGTCACTTCTGTCATGTGATGGACGTGGAGTATGTCTCATTGTGTCCTAGTGAAATGATAAAAATTACCCTACCTCTTTTTTTGGGTGGGTGGTGCCTGCGCCGCATGGCTTGTGGGATCTTAGTTCCCCAACCAGGGATTGAAGCTGGGCCCTCTGCAGTGAAAGAACCGAGTCCTAACCACTGGACTGCCAGGGAATTCCATACCTTACCTCTTTTAAAAAAAAAATTTATATATTTTTATTTTATCTTTGGCTGCGTCGCGTCTTAGTTGCGGCCCGTGAGATCTTTTTTTTAAAATTAATTTATTTTTGGCTGCTTTGGGTCTTCATTGCTGCGTGTGGGCTTTCTCTAGTTGCAGCGAGCAGGGTCTGCTCTTCGTTGCAGTGCACGGGCTTCTCATTGCGGTGGCTTCTTTTGTTGTGGAGCTCGGGCTCTAGGCACGAGGGCTTCAGTAGTTGTGGCTTGCAGGCTGTAGAGCGCAGGCTCAGTAGTTGTGGTGCATGGGGTTAGTTGCTCCACGGCATGTGGGATCTTCCTGGACCAGGGATCAAGCCCATGTCCCCAGCATTGGCAGGCGGATTCTTAACCACTGCCCAGGGAAGTCCCTTGGGATGCTTTTAATTAGAAATTTTCATCAAAGAAAATATGAAACATGATTCTCATTCCATAAAACATTTGAAATAATTTCCCCCTACTTTAGAGTCCTTCTTTTGGGTCACAGGGGTTTGTTCAGGCATAGTTGCTAACATTTATAATATGTGTATCCTCCTTGGAACTTTTAATGTACTTTCTAATTCACGCATTTCACCTTATCAGGTTGTGCCTCCTCTTCATGCTCTGTATTACCGTAGGTATGCTTGCTTATCAGCACTTGACAGGCTTTTTCTGTAAAAGGCCAGCTGGTAAATATGTTAGGCTTTGTGGGCCATATGGACTCTGGAGGACTATGGCGACTATCTAGCCATGCGGCATGAGAACAGCCACAGATAATACATAAACAAAGGGGCATGACTGTGTTCCAGTAAAACTTTATTTATACACGTAGGCAACTGGTCAAGTTTGGCCCACAGGCTGTAGTTTTCCAGCCTCTATACTGGTGTTGGAAGGATACAAAAACCCCATGTGCTTCACTACTTCAACTAAAATCTCCCTGCTGGGCTCTCAGTGATAAGTCTTCATGAGTTGAAAAGCTTAAAATCTGACTTGACATGTATGGGTATAATTGCTTTTATTTTTGTAGAAAATGTGGCAAGTGCAAGTGAGCTTTTATAGAATTTTATAGAATTTCAAAGTCCAATTTTTGACCACTCCAAAAAGAAATTATCTAACTTGGAAAATGCTGGCAAATTTCAGGGAAAAAAAGTTCTATTATTGTGAAACGTGCCTAATGTTAATTTAAAAATCCTTTGATTTTACTTATGAGAGCACAGAGCACCTTGTGACAATGCAGTTAGCAAAGATATGTGAGAACTTCTTGTGTTTGGCCGTGGTATTGGGGGTTGGGGATGCATAGGGGACCCTTCATTCTTGCTGGAAGGACAAGATATAGACACTAAAGATGAAAATAGGGAATTCCCTGGCGGTCCAGTGGTTAGGACTCGGTGCTTTCACTGCTGAGGGCCTGGGTTCAGTCTCTGGTTGGGGAACTAAGATCCTGCAAGCCGAACACCTCGGCCAAAAAAAAAAAAAAGATGAAAATAAAAATTAACAGTTCCAATTTAATGGTATGGATAAGCACTGCTTTAAGAGTTCAGAGTTGGGATTTATCACTGGGGCAGACTATATGGTTGGGAAGGAAGGTTTTATTGAGCCAGGCCTTGGAAATTAGAAGGAGCAAATAAGGTGATGTAAATATGAAGGTGAATTAAAAATAAAAATGATAAGGCAGATTTGCTGGGACAGGAGGGTTCATATAGGGAAATAGTGTGAGATAGGACTGGAGGTGAGGGTTAAGGCAAGGTTGGCCCTTAAACATTAGGTTAAGGAGTTTGGAAATTATCCGCTAAGAAGTAAGGAATAAATGTAAATTTTGAGCACTTTTGTTTTTCCTTTAAGTCTTTCATGAAACTTCCACATAGTATATTTAATGTTTTCAGTATGGTGTGCTTATTTTATTTAGCATCTATTGATAATTTCATAGTGTTTACCTCTTCTTTTCCTGTCCATCAAAGACTACACCTCTGTTCCTCCTGTGTTATTTCTACCTCTGCTTATGATGTTTCTAACGTGAATAGGTTATTGAAATACCTCTTTTTCATTCATATATTCATTCAGCAAATGTGTACTACTGAATGCTCATGATGTGACGGGTTCTATTCTAGTCAGTGTGAATAGAGCAGGGAAGAAATTAGGCAAATATCCCTCTTCTTAGGGAGTTTACATTTTCTTGGGGAGATGGACAGTACATAAGATAAATAAGTGAAATGTATAATACGACTAGTGCTAACAAGAAAACTAAAGCAGGGAGAGGTAGTATGTGTGTGTGGCAGGGCAGGGGTTGGAATTTTAGGTAGGGTGACCAAGAAAGACCTCACTGAAGAAGATGACTCTTGATAAGACCCAAAGGAAGTGAGAGACCTGGGTGGTGAGCAAGTACAAGGGTACTAGGGTGCAAGTATACCTGGCATGTTGGAGAATATGGCTGGAGCAGAGTGAATGAGGGATCTGGTAAGAGAGTCGTCGTATGTCCTTGTTTATGTCTCTTGTCTCAATGAAATTATTAATAGTGTCCACTTTCACTCCCAGTAGTGTCCTAGTTTAGATGGTAAGTTGTATGGTCTTCTGGTAATAGGAGGTGAGGTCAGAGAGGTAGGGGGGATGGAGGCAGACCATGGAAAGCCAAGAAAAGAAGCTTTTGGAGCATTTTGAGCACAGGAGTGATGTGATTTGACTTAGAATTTCACAGGCTCACTCTGGCTGCTGTGTTGAGAGTAGGCTGAGAGCAAAGACTGAAGCAGGGAGCCCGAGGAAAATCTCTTCTGATGCTTCAATTTCCTCAGTGAAGTAGGAAGCAAGGAGCTGAGAATAAGGAGAGGGGAAGAGGCTGGAGATTTGAGGAGAGATGGTGGTATGAATTAGTTGCCTGGGAGAGTGGGGGAGTGAAGGATGGACGGGGGAAGTAATAGTGTGCGTATCATGCATCAATAAGGGCTCGTATAGGGTTTGTGATCATGAGTTTAAAGTGATATTTAGCATGGTTGTGTGTGTTGGTTTTCTCATACACAGGTATAAATTAGGAGTAGGCAAAACATTTTCTTTTTTCTTTAAGATTTTTGGATATGGACCATTTTTTTTAAGTCTTTATTGAATTTGTTACAATATTGCTTCTGTTTTATGTTTTGGTTCTTTGGCCCTGACGCCTGTGGGATTTAGGTTCCCTGACCAGGGATCGAACCCACACCCCCTGCATTGGAAGGCAAAGTCTTAATCACTGGATCGCCAGGGAAGTCCCGCATTAGATTTAACTGGGATTGAGGTTTAGACGAGTGAGAGGGCAAATTGAGAGTACATTCAGCCAGTGATCATAATGATTGACCATGGGGTTTATGCTATCTGGGTAAGGAGGGAAGCAGAGGCAGGAGGAGAGTGAAGATTAGCAAAAAAGGTGGTAGGATTAATGGCTTGAAAGTCTTGGTAGGGTCAAATGATCACTGGAGTTTGGGGGTGTTGAAGGAAGGAGAGAGACTATAGTATATGATGGCAACAGGGGTGGGTAGTAGGTCATATAGTCTGATGAACTTGATTAAAGAAAGAAAATTTAGCAAGTTATCTAGTGTTCTGGGTTTATTTAAAATATCTTTTAAATATATATATATTTATTTTGGCTGTGCCGGGCCTCAGTTGTAGCACATGGGATCTTCATTGCGGCATTTGGACTTCTTAGTTGTGGCATGCATGCGGGATCTAGTTCCCCCACCAGGGATGAAACCCAGGCCCCCTGCAATGAGAGTGCAGAGTCTTACCCACTGGACCACTAGGGAAGTCCCCTTATGTAAAATATCTTTATGAAAATGTCTTTGAAGACATTTGGGACCACTGAAGGGTTTAGAAGGGGAGTTCTTATGTAGATCAGGTGGAGCGTTACTTTCATGTGTTAATTTTTTTAAGTGAAGCTATATTTGAAGGTTTTAATTTCTGAATTGCATAAATTGATTCATATTTTGCTATGTCATTGGAAACATTTTATGCATCCTATCTTGAACAGCATTTTGGTTGTAATTAGACTGTGAACTCTTTGAGATTAGGGGACCTGGCTAGGTTCCAACAAGTCAATAACGTATTTGTTGAATTAAATTGTATTAAGGTAGCAAGAAGGATACGGCTTGAGAATTTCTAAAGGATTTTCCTCTATCATTTTATAATGAAAAAATTCTAACCTACAGAAACTGTTGAAGGGTGGTACCGTGATCACCATATACCCACCAACCAGATTCAACAGTGGTTTACATTTTGCTGCATTTAAAAAATCTTTTAGTTTTTTTGAGCCATATACAAGTGAGTTCCAGACATCCTAACAATTTACTTCTATGTACTTGAATGTGCATCTCTCAAAAATAATTCACCTGTGTAACCACATGATTTCTGAGTCATTCTTGTAGAGATCAGGACTATAATAATAGTGTACTGGCTCTATCACCTCTCATACCTGTGGCCTTATGTAAGTTACATAATATCCCTGAACCTCAGTTTCTTTTGTGGCAAAGTACCTGTCTCAGAGGGATGTTATGAAGATTAAGTGTGTAAAGTTCTTAGAACCATACCAGGCACAATTTTCAGTTTATAAAGTGTTTTCTCATATGATACGAAATTGTGGTGAATAACACCACCCCCAACCCTTGTCACCAGAGTTGGAAACTTCTACCTCACCTTCCCCTAGTGTAGGTGTCAGCGAATCTATTTTCTATCTCCAGTATCTCTCAGATTTGTCCTGTTCTTTCCATTGCCACTGCAACATTACTTTTTTTGTTTGTTTGTTTGTTTTTAACACCTTTATTGGAGTATAATTGCTTTCCAATGGTGTGTTAGTTTCTGCTTTATAACAAAGTGAATCAGTTATACATATACATATATCCCCATATCTCTTCCCTCTTGCGTCTCCTTCCCTCCCACCCTCCCTATCCCACCCCTCCAGGCGGTCACAAAGCACCCAGCTGATCTCCCTGTGTTATGCGGCTGCTTTGCACTAGCTATCTGTTTTACATTTGGTAGTGTATATATGTCCATGCCACTCTCTCACTTTGTCCCAGCTTACCCTTCCCCCTCCCCGTGTCCTCAAGTCCATTCTCTAGTAGATCTGCGTCTTTATTCCCGTCTTGCCCCTAAGTTCTTCATGACCTTCTTTTTTTTTTTAGATTCCATATATATGTGTTAGCATACGGTATTTGTTTTTCTCTTTCTGACTTACTTCACTCTGTATGACAGACTCATAGTGGCCTTACATTTAGGTCTTTTTTTTGTGTGTGTGGTACGCGGGCCTCTCACTGTTGTGGCCTCTCCCGTTGCGGAGCACAGGCTCCGGACACGCAGGCTCAGCGGCCATGGCTCACGGGCCCAGCCGCTCCGCGGCATGTGGGATCTTCCCGGTCCGGGGCACGAACCCGTGTCCCCTGCATCGGCAGGCGGACTCCCAACCACTGCGCCACCAGGGAAGCCCCATTTAGGTCTTTAATCTCTTCTGAGTTTATTTTTGTGTGTGGTGTTAGGGAGTGTTCTAATTTCATTTTTTTACATGTAGCTGTCCAGTGTTCGCAGCACCACTTATTGAAAAGGCTGTCTTTTCTCCATTGTATATTCTTGCCTCCTTTATCAAAGGTAAAGTGACCGACCATATGTGCGTGGGTTTATCTCTGGGCTTTCTATCCTGTTCCATTGATCTATATTTCTGTTTTTGTGCCAGTACCATACTGTCTTGATTACTGTAGCTTTGTAGAATAGTCTGAAGTCAGGAGCCTGATTCCTCCAGCTTCGTTTTTCTTTCTCAAGATTGCTTTGGCTATTTAGGGTCTTTTGTGTTTCCATACAAATTGTGAATTTTTTTGTTCTAGTTCTGTGAAAAATGCCAGTGGTTCTTGCCTATCAACAATTTCTTAGTCTTTCTTCATCTAGTTCCATCCAAACCACCTCATCTTTTTCTTTACTGCCAAAGTTTATGTTCTTAAATGTAAATTTAATCATGTTAATCCGTTTAAACTCTTTTCCCATCTCCCACAGTGCAAAGTCCCAGTTTGTTTTTTTTTAAAATTAATTAATTAATTTTTGGCTGCGTTGGGTCTTCGTTGCTCTGTGCAGGCTTCCTCTAGTTGTAGCGAGCGGGGGCTACTCTTCGTTGTGGTGCGTGGGTTTCTCAATGCAGTAGCTTGTTGCAGAGCATGGGCTCTAGGCGTGCGGGCTTCAGTAGTTGTGGCTCGTGGGCGGGCTCTAGAGCACAGGCTCAGTAGTTGTGGAGCACGGGCTTAGTTGCCCCACGGCGTGTGGGATCTTCCCGGACCAGGGATCGAACCTGTGTCCCCTGCATTGGCAGGCGGATTCTTAACTGCTGTGCCATCAGAGAAGTCCAGTCCCAGTTTCTTAACACTGGCTTCTGTACGTTTGGTCTCTGTAGCCTTATCTCATTATACATTTCCTCCCCTACCCCCGCCTCACTCTTAACGCACACAACACATGCCCCCAAACTGTAGCAAGCCATGTGTAGTTCTCTGAATGTACTGAGTCACACACTTCTGTGCCTTTGCTTGATTGGCTGCCTGTATCTAGAAGTCTACCCCTACCAATTATCCTCTTTATGTCTGGCAAATACTTATCCCCCACCCCCATACTTGTCTTTTAAGACTAGGCACAGGTACCTAACTCCTCAGTCATTCCTTCTCTTTTGTCTGTACTCTACATTGTACAGCCTTCATTCAGCCATAGCATTATACCCGTAATATTTTGGGGAAGCCATTTGCTTGTGTGTCTAACTCGTTTTATTAGATTAGGAAGTCCTTGAGAACACATACTAGATTTTATCCTTTTTTTGTATCCCTAGTACCTAATATGTTGCTCATGCCAGGCACAAAATAAATGTAGATACTGTGTCCACATTTTATGGATGAAAAAACCCCTGAGGTTCACAGAATATGCATTATATACCCAAGGTAACAGAACTAATTAATGAAGCATACAGATCTTTTTTTTTTTTTTTTTCGGTACGCGGGCCTCTCACTGTTGTGGCCTCTCCCGTTGCGGAGCACAGGCTCCGGACGCACAGGCTCAGCGGCCATGGCTCACGGGCCCAGCCGCTCCGCGGCATGTGGGATCCTCCCGGACCGGGGCACGAACCCGTGTCCCCTGCATCGGCAGGCGGACTCTCAACCACTGCGCCACCAGGGAAGCCCCCAAATCTGTTTTTAAAAGATTTTTTGATGTGGACCATTTTTAAAGTCTTTATTGAATTTGTTACAGTATTGCTTCTGTTTTATGTTTTGGGGTTTTGGCTGTGAGGCATGAGATCTTAGCTCCCTGACCAGGGATCGAACCTGCACGCCCTGCACTGGACCACCAGGGAAGTCCCCAAAGCATACAGATCTTTAAGAGCCCATTTCAGTACTATTTTCATTAACTATAATATTTCTCATAGTTACAACCATTTGTTCAGTGATTCTGTTCTTTGTGGATTTAGAGCCCCCTAGAGGATGTTAGAATTCCCTCATGAAAGTCTGCAAAGTCATATGTGTTTTCTTTAGGCTGAGTTAATAAGATTATATATGTATGTATGGCACCAATTTTTTTGAATGTACTCGGATGCTTTTGTGAGTTAATAGTGAATCATCTTGGTGAAGTAGACATATTTAAACCTTTTGAGAGGAAAGCACTCTGAGGGTTTTAATACAGGAGACTTGGAATAATAGCTTTGTATAGTTTGCTAGGGAATTGATAAGGTACAAGAAAGTTTTTAAAGCAGTTACATTCAAGTTAGATGATAATATCTGAAACTTTTCTAGTCATCAGTAGTTCATTAAAATAATTTCTGTAATCAAACTTAATTAAAAATTGTTGAATCTATTTCTTTAAATAAGATGGCTTTAAATATATTTCCATCTGCTACCATATGTTTAACTCTTTCTTTTAGTCTTAGCACCAAAAATATTTATTTCATATATATGAACATATTTTCATTGGATCTGTAAACATATTGAGAGTTCTGTGAGCTAGGTTGTCACCTCTTTCAGAATCTGAATTCACTACAAATTGTATTTTATCAATTCCAAATAAATCCACTATGAATCTGATTGGCTGGGACAACTTCTTTTTTTCTAACTTTATTGAACTATAATTGACATATAACATTGTGTAAGTTTAAGTCATATAATAATGATTTGGTACACATATATTGCAAAATGTTTACCACAGTAAGGTTTGTTAACACATCCTTCACCTCATGTAATTACCATTTTCTTGTTACTATGGTGAGAACATTTAAAGCTTTACTCTCATAGCAGCTTTTAAGTATATAATCATGTTTAATTCTTTTTAAAAATTTTTTATTGAAGTATAGTTGATTTACAATGTTGTGTTTAATTTCTGCTGTACAGCAGAGTGACTCAGTTATACATATATATATCCCTTTTCATATTCTTTTCCATTATGGTTTATCACAGGATATTGAATATAGTTCCCTGTGCTATACAGTAGGACCTGTTTATCCATCCTATATGTAATAGTTTGCATCTGCTAATCCCAAACTCCCAGTCCTTTCCTTCCCCACCCCTAATGTTTAATTCTTAATGAGAAGCATTTTTCTAACTTAGTGACTGCTGCCTCGACACAATGTTGTATTCTGCTATTTGGCCCACAAGCGCTTCTGTTGCTGAGATAAAATGATTGTGGTCTGGCAGGCATTCTAGCTTCAAGGGTATAGCTTAAATAATAATGCTTTAAAATATGTGTGCTATTTTTATCAGTTTGTTTAGCTACTAGATAAACAAGAATTGTGTGATTTCATTCATTCATTTGGCAAATACTTATTCAACTCCTGCTGTGAACCAAGCCCTCTCCTCAGCCCTGAAATTACAGCAGTAAGTCGACAAAACAGACAAATCTTGGCCTTGGCGGCCCTTGCCTTTCAGTGGGGCAGCCATACTCTAAGCATGATGAACATGCATGTAACAACAACCCATGCTGGGTTGGGGCAAGTGCTTTTTTAAAAAAAAAAAAAGCCAGAAGAGGGAATAGGAAGTGATATTTTCTGTTTTAGAATGATTTGTTTCAGAAGGCCTTTCTAAATAGACGTTTGAGCAGAGACCTGAATGAATTAAAGGCACCAGCCTTGCAAAGGCATCTGGAGGAATAGGCTTCCAGGGAGAGGGTTCAGCAAATGCAGAGGCTTTGAGGAAGGGGCATGCTTGATCTGTTCAAGAGGAGGCCAGCGTGTCTGGAGCTGTGTGAGCAGGAGTTAGAATGGCAGGAGATGAGGTTGGAGGAATAGCAGGGTTAGATCATGTGGGACTTTCAGATTTCATTCTAAGTGTCAAATAAGCCTTTGGACAGCTTCTAGTGGGGGAATGAAGTGGTCTGACTTAAATTTAAAGGATGCTCTATGCTATGTAGATACTCCAGTAGTGCAAGAAATGAAGCAGGAGTTCAGTTAGGAAGCGGTGGTTAGAGACCTTTGGGTGAGAGATGATGATGGAGGTGGTGAGATGTGTTTTGAAGAAAGAGTCAACAGGCTATGTTGATTGATTGCAGTGTGAAAGAGAGCAGGCAAGGAAAGTCCAGTGTTGATAAATAGACACGGGACTTTTTTTTTTTTGAAATTGACAAGGAAATTTAGTTATTTCTGAGATATACATTTTAAAGTAATAACTAGAATTATGACTTATAACATTATACCAGAACATATAAGATTTTTAGAAATTTCATGTAATGTCTGAAACATTTATATTAACATATTTCCATACAAATAACCCAAAGAAGCGTTAGTATTTGTTTTTGTTTGATTTTTTTTTATACTGCAGGTTCTTATTAGTCATCAATTTCATACACATCAGTGTATACATGTCAATCCCAATCGCCCAATTCAGCACACCACCGTCCCCACCCCGCCACGGTTTTCCCCCCTTGGCATCCACACGTTTGTTCTCTACATCTGTGTCTCAACTTCTGCCCTGCAAATGTTCATCTGTACCATTTTTCTAGGTTCCACATACATGCGTTAATATACGATATTTGTTCTTCTCTTTCTGACTTACTTCATTCTGTATGACAGTCTTTAGATCCATCCATGTCTCAACAAATGACGCAATTTCGTTCCTTTTTATGGCTGAGTAATATTCCATTGTATATATGTACCACAACTTCTTTATCAGTTTGTCTGTCGATGGGCATTTAGGTTGCTTCCATGACCTGGCTGTTGTAAATAGTGCTGCAGTGAACATTGTGGTGCATGTGTCTTTTTGAATTATGGTTTTCTCTGGGTATATGGGCAGTAGTGGGATTGCTGGATCATATGGTAATTCTATTTTTAGTTTTTTAAGGAATGTCCATACTGGTCTCCATAGTGGCTGTATCAATGTACATTCCCACCAACAGTGCAAGAGGGTTCCCTTTTCTCCACACCCACTCCAGCATTTGTTGTTTGTAGATTTTCTGATGATGCCCATTCTAACTGGTGCGAGGTGATACCTCATTGTAGTTTTGATTTGCATTTCTCTAATAATTAGTGATGTTGAGCAGCTTTTCATGTGCTTCTTGGCCATCTGTATGTCTTCTTTGGAGAAATGTCTATTTACATCTTCTGCCCATTTTTGGATTGGGTTGTTTGTTTCTTTAATATTGAGCTGCATGAGCTCGTTGTATATTTTGGAGATTAATCCTTTGTGCATTGATTCGTTTGCAAATATTTTCTCCCATTCTGAGGGTTGTCTTTTCGTCTTGTTTATGGTTTCCTTTGCTGTGCAAAAGCTTTGAAATTTCATTAGGTCCCATTTGTTTATTTTTGTTTTTATTTCCATTACTCTAGCAGGTGGATCAAAAAAGATCTTGCTGTGATTTATGTCAAAGAGTGTTCTTCCTGTGTTTTCCTCTAAGAGTTTTATAGTATCCGGTCTTACATTTAGGTCTCGAATCCATTTTGAGTTTATTTTTGTGTATGGTATTAGGGAGTGTTCTAATTTCATTCTTTTACATGTAGCTGTCCAGTTTTCCCAGCACCACTTATCGAAGAGACTGTCTTTTCTCCATTGTATATCTTTGCCTCCTTTGTCATAGATTAGTTGACCATAGGTGCGTGGGTTTACCTCTGGGCTTTCTATCTTGTTCCATTGATCTATGTTTCTGTTTTTGTAGACACGGGACTTGAAGGATACATGCAAGGTATTTACAGTGGCTGCCTCTGAGCACTGGCCTTATTAAGAGCTTTTCTCTTTTTCTTCCTTTTTTTTTTTTTTTTTTTTGCTTATCTGTATTTACCAGTTTTTCTGTACTGAACCTGTAATGCTTCTGTTGTAAAATATATATAGAGATAGATTATTTTAAAACTAGAGCTAACCATGATACTAAATGTAGCCTAATATTTAATGTGTTCTCCTACCCTGTTTGGTTTTTGGAAAACAATTTAAGTGACATAAAAATTTTTTCTTTTTGCTCTTAGTGATCAGCCTTTGTACCTTCTCCACATTTGAAGATGGTGAAGCTAGATATTCATACTCTGGCCCATCACCTCAAGCAGGAACGCTTATATGTAAACTCTGAGAAACAGCTCATTCAGAGGCTCAATGCAGATGTACTTAAGACAGCTGAAAAGTTGTATCGTACAGCATGGATCGCTAAGCAGCAGAGAATTAATTTGGATCGGCTTATTATAACCAGGTAAAGAAAAGGTTTTGAGGTCTTAATTGTTATAAACCACCATAATTCTGCTTATAGCAGTTAATAATTGCTAACTGCAAGTAAATCTGTTTCCAACAAAGTGCATGGTTTAAGATATTTTAAATCAGCATCTCAATGGTGAGTCTTTGTTTATTTTGCTTAATTAACCTATTAACCTAAGCACAGTTGTAGAGAATTATAACTTAAGCATTAATATTTTATACCATACCAGTTAATTTTGTATCTTGGCATTATATAAAATTGTATTATTGTAGAGAGTAAATTATCTTGTGTTCTGCTTTTCTCCTAATATTATTTAATATATACATTTGCATGTTTTGCTATCGTATATCTACTTTTCAGTTTTAGAAACCTCATTTTTCACTGTGTTAATACCTGATTGTTCTGTTGTTCCAAGAAGCAGTTTTTAAGTCTAGAAATAGTGGTGCTGTGGTATACTGTCAAGAAAAGAAGTCAGACATAGAAGAGTACATACTGTATGAGTCCATGTATATGAAGTTCAAAAAGAGGCAGGACTGATCTTCAATGATACAAGTCAGAATAATGGCTATTTCTCAATACTTTTCATTGAACCTGACTTAATATGAAGAATTTGTCCTACTTTTTGGTTATGACTTTCTTTACACATTTAGATGCTGGTGGTCTAAAAGATTTTAGCAATTCTGAGTGATCTCATTGCCATGACTGTCATCAACTCACATTTCCATGTTTTAGTATAGTATATTATTATTGTTGTTAACTTTATTATTTTGCCTCTTTGCTTGTTTTTTAGTGCTGAAGCTTCCCCTGCTGAATGTTGCCAACATGCCAAGATTTTGGAAGATACACAGTTTGTTGATGGGTATAAGCAGTTGGGGTTTCAGGAGACTGCTTATGGAGAATTCTTAAGTCGATTAAGGGAAAATCCTCGTCTTATTGCCTCCTCTTTGGTTGCTGGAGAGAAACTTAATCAGGAGAACACACAAAGTGTTATTTACACAGTTTTTACCTCTCTCTATGGCAACTGCATTATGCAAGAAGATGAAAGCTACCTCCTTCAGGTGTTGAGATACTTGATTGAATTTGAACTTAAAGAAAGTGACAACCCCAGGCGACTTTTGAGGAGAGGAACTTGTGCCTTCAGCATCTTATTTAAACTTTTTTCTGAAGGACTGTTTTCTGCCAAACTTTTCCTCACAGCAACTTTACATGAGCCAATCATGCAGCTGCTTGTTGAAGATGAGGATCACCTGGAAACAGACCCAAACAAGCTAATTGAGAGGTTCTCCCCGTCTCAACAGGAAAAGCTCTTTGGAGAGAAAGGCTCAGATAGATTCAGGCAAAAGGTTCAAGAGATGGTGGATTCGAACGAGGCCAAACTAGTGGCTTTGGTGAACAAATTTATTGGTTATCTCAAACAGAACACATACTGCTTTCCACATAGTTTGAGATGGATTGTGTCACAGATGTACAAAACTCTCTCCTGTGTAGATAGACTGGAAGTTGGGGAGGTCAGAGCAATGTGTACTGACCTCCTGTTGGCCTGCTTCATTTGTCCTGCGGTTGTCAATCCAGAACAGTATGGAATAATTTCTGATGCTCCAATTAATGAGGTGGCAAGATTTAATCTGATGCAGGTATGCTTTTGCTAGGCATTCAGTTTAAAGTCAGTTGATTGGGCAGTGGGAGTGGGGACAAAAAATATGGTGACATTATTCATATATTCTTACCATTCCTTTTCCCCAAACTGTCCTAAATATTTGCTTCTTACATTGTGTTGGTTTTTAAATGGAGTCCTCATACACTTGAATGCATAGTTGAATTTGATTTTCTAGAACATGCCCTTACCCCTTTTCCATGATTTCAAACTCCAGAATGATTGAAAATTGAGTGTCTTTTATACTTCACTTGGTAACAAAACCTAACCTGAACTAATATGAGGCTATTTATAATTGTTAGTTATTCCATTTCATGTTCATGAATATTCATGTTTTGCTGAAGGAATGTTAATATATCTGATTATAGGAAGCCAGCCTAAGTACTAGACATGTTACATGTATGCAGTAACCAACCTTTCTAAAATCTCCAAATTTTGGAATCTGAAACTCCTCTGGAACTAAAAGTTTCAGAAAGAGGATTTTTGGATCTATGTTAGTGCTTTTTTCCCTAGTCATCTGAACTACTGAAATCATGTTATTATGTCTTAAGGGATTCTTTTAATTATATCTTATCCCTAGAAATACTGTGAGGAAGAGACAGAGTTTATTTGGAATAGAATATGTCTTGTCTTTGGATGACTTTTTTTTTTTAATGATAAGCTTTTTTTCATGATCAGTTCTGTCATATTGGGGTGTTTAGAAATTAACTATATAGACATCCCTGAAATAAAAATTTTTTATCATCTCTGAAACACTAAATTTATTCTTATGATAATGTTGTTATAGTTTTATTTTTGTCATTCCATTGGAGGTTGAATCACATCTTTTCAAAAGGAGTGAAAGGGGGGATTGTCCTAGGTATGAAGATGATGCTGTATGATAATAACTTCCAGCAAAGTGTCTTTAGAGAGAGTGGATTCACAGTTCACTTTTGGCAGTAAGGAGGTGGCTCTGTGAATTAATATTTACTTTCAAAACAGCTTATGTTCTGAAGGAATTCTTTGCTTTTAAGTCTAGAAAAAAAATTTACCTTGAGTACTTTATGAATATAGGGAAAAGTACTTAATAACTTGAGCTAGTTTGAGTCAGCTTCTACAAATTAATTAAATTTCTAAACACATGAAAAGTACAGCAGCAGAAACAAAGGTGTGTACCTTCATTTCCTAATGTTGTAATAATATGAATTAAAGACAAAGCAAAATTTTCTACTTATTCTTTATAACTCAGCCTAAATGTAATAAAATATAGTAAAAGCTGACATAGACAAGATGCACATTTTACTTGGGATCCTATTTTGTATGCCTGGTCAGGTGGTGTGAATATTCCTTTTTTTTTTTAATTTAATTTTATTTATTTTTTTTTATACAGCAGGTTCTTATTAGTTATCCATTTAGTGTGTTAATATTCTTATGAAATAGATTTATAGAATGGAATGGAAGTGCTTTCACAGTGAGGACTGTGTAAGTGTCTACAGCCTATGTCTTCCCACCTCTGCTCTGGGTTGCAGGTTGGCCGCCTTTTGCAGCAATTAGCAATGACTGGCTCCGAAGAGGGAGATCCCCGGACAAAGAGCAGCCTTGGAAAATTTGACAAAGTAAGAGTGAATACTGTGTCGTGCGAAGTACTGTTTATAGAAGGTTCTGCTGAAGTATTAGTGAACCTAACTATTCTCCTTATTAAATCTTGTCCCTAGGTGATGTGTAAACTAAATACTCTTTTCAATTACCCTTGGTTTGGCTATAGAGGATACAGTGTTGGATCAGCAGCATTTAAAGGAAGATGTCACCTGTATAGCAGATTCACTTTGCTGTACAGCAGAAACTAACAAAGCATTGTAAAGCAACTATACTCCAATAAAAATTAATTAAGAAAATAAAGGAAGATGTCATCAAAGATTACTAATTCTCAAAAAATATATATATAAATACCAATTATACTTCAATTAAAAAAAAAGATTACTAATTCTCACTTATAGAAATGTTGAGGAGATGCCGTTGTAATGAGAGCCAAAGAGCTATTAAGATTATTTTTAAAAGTTTGATTTAGGGCCTTCCCTGGTGTTGCAGTGGTTAAGAATCCACCTGCCAATGCAGGGGACATGGGTTCGAGCCCTGGTCCGGGAAGATCCCACATGCTGCGGAGCAACTAAGCCCGTGCGCCACACCTACTGAAGCCTGCGCACCTGGAGCCCATGCTCCACAGCAGGGGAAGCCACCGCAATGAGAAGCCCGCGCACTGCAACGAAGAGTAGGCCCCGCTCACCGCAACTAGAGAAAGCCTGCGCGCAGCAACGAAGACCCAGCATAGCCAAAAAATAAATAAAATTAAAAAAAAAAAAGTTTGATTTAAAAAAACTGTCACTAAATCAAGTCTGTGAATATATGAATCAGCAATAAATGTATAATTTTAAGTGTATTTCATAAGTTAACATAGCATTGTTCAGTTGGTATAACTGAATAAAAATTTAAGGGACTTCCCTGGTGGTCCGGTGGTTAAGACTCCACGCTCCCAATGCAGGGGGCCTGGGTTCGATCCCTGGTGGGGGAACTAGATCCTGCATACATGCCACAACTAAAGATCTCACATGCTGTAACTAAAAGATCCCACACACCACAGTGAAGATTCTGCGTGCCGCAACTAAAGACCTGGCGCAGCCAAATAAATAAATATTTTAAAAAATAAAAAAATTTAATTTATCATACTTTGAGTAGGCTCTACATTCAACCTAAAATTCAAAGGTTAGATAGTGAAGTTTCCCTTCCACTTCTGATCTCTAACCTTCATTTCCTCCCTAAATGTTCTTCATGTTATCAATCTTTTGTGTGTCCTTCAAGAAGTCTGTATGTATACAAGCAAATTCCTAATATATTTTCCTAATTACGAATGGTAGGACTGTGTGCACTGTCTGCCTCATGTTTGTTTCATATACCAGAATATCTTGGAGATTATTTTACATCAGTTCATAGAGAGTTTAATTTTTTTAAATGTTGGGTTTAGTATAATTTTCAAGAAGAAAAACTTTCTACATGCTTGTCCACCTCAATCAGAAATTTTATTCCCTTTATTTATTTATTTTTAATAAATTTATTTATTTATATATTTTTGGCTGTATTGGGTCTTGGTTGCTGCACACAGGCTTTCTCTAGTTGTGGCAAGCAGGGGCTACTCTTCATTGTGGTGCGTGGGCTTCTCATTGTGGTGGCTTCTCTTGTTGCGGAGCATGGGCTCTAGGCACACGGGCTTCAGAAGTTGTGGCACGTGTGCTCAGTAGTTGTGGCCTGCAGGCTCTAGAGCACAGGCTCAGTAGTTGTGGTGCACAGGCTTAGTTGCTCCACGGCATGTGGGACCTTCCCAGACCAGGGCTCAAACCCGTGTCCCCTGCATTGGCAGGTGGATTCTTAACCACTGCGCCACCAGGGAAGTCCCTGTTCCCTTACTTTAAAGAGGAAGTATTTCACTGTGATTTTTTTCTCCTGTTTGGACAGAGCTGTGTTGCTGCTTTCCTTGATGTGGTGATTGGAGGCCGTGCAGTGGAGACCCCGCCAATGTCCTCTGTTAATCTTCTGGAAGGGTTGAGCAGAACTGTAGTTTATATAACCTACAGTCAGCTTATTACTCTGGTAATGGCTTTATTCTTTAATAGGACTTTCTCAAAAGTCATTTATCTGAACATGGGCAGAGTCCTAGATGAGTACATTGTGTGAGAAATATATATTGTGTTTGAAAAATTGATTTCATAAGCTAAATGCCCTTTTACTTTTGCCAGGTGAATTTTATGAAGAGTGTGATGTCTGGAGATCAACTGAGAGAAGATAGAATGGCTCTTGACAATTTATTGGCAAACCTACCCCAGGCAAAGCCAGGAAAAAGCAGCAGTTTGGAAATGACTCCCTACAGTACTCCTCAGCTGTCTCCAGCAACCACTCCAGCAAATAAAAAGAATCGATTGCCTATAGGTAAAGAGAATTTCTCATATTGAGGCTTTCCTTTAAATTTAATATTTCTTTCTTAGCCTTTGTTATTGCTTAGCATTTGGGAATATAGTTTTAAATAATTCGGAGAAGTTCTTCTCTTCATTTTTACTGGTGGTAGTTCAATTTTTTTTTGGCTGCCTTGGGTCTTTGTTGCTGCGTGAGGGCTTTCTCTAGTTGCGGTGAGTGGGGGCCACTCTTCAATGGGGTGGCTTCTTTTGTTGCGGAGCACGGGCTCTAGGTGCGTGGGCTTCAGTAGTTGTGGTATGCAGGCTCAGTAGTTGTGGCTCGCAGGCCCTAGAGCGCAGGCTCAGTAGTTGTGGCGCACAGGCTTAGTTGCTCTGCGGCATGTGGGATCTTCCCGGACTAGGGCTCAAACCCGTGTCCCCTCTGTTGGCAGGCGGATTCTTAACCACTGTGCTACCCTGGAAGCCCTAATTCAACTTTTAAAATTAAAAAAAAAAAATTGCACCAGATTAGTTAAGGTTCATCCGTAGGCTTAAGCTTTTTTTTTTTTTTTTTAAATAAATTGATTTTTGGCTGAGTTGTGTCTCCGTTGCTGCACGCAGGCTTTCTCTATTTGCAGCGAGTGGGGGCTATTCTTCGTTGCGGTGCGCAGGCTTCTAATTGCAGTGGCTTCTCGTTGTGGAGCACGGGCTCTAGGCACGTGGGCTTCAGTAGTTGTGGCTCGCGGGCTCTAGAGCGCAGGCTCAGTAGTTGTGGCGCATGGGCTTAGTTGCTCCACGGCATGTGGGAGCTTCCCAGACCAGGGATCGAACCTGTGTCTCCTGCATTGGCAGGTGGATTCTTAACCACTGTGCCACCAGGGAAGCCCAGGCTTTAGCTTTATCTAGACACACTTGTCATAATTAATTGGAATCATGCCACTTGCAGTATACTTTGTTTACTTTAAGTCATCATTTGAATTATGTACTGTCATCATTTGAATTATGTAGCCCTGTTCTTTCCACAGAGTTCTAAATAATATAATAAAACAATATTATTTTAGAAATTTCTATCAGTAAAGTTGAAAATATATAGTTACTATTTTTTCATTATTATTAATAGCCAGTCTTTTATTGACTGAGTTAAGATCTTTGTTATTTTATAAAACAAGGCAAAACTTCTGTTTTGTCAACTTTAAGAAATAGGTTTAATTAAGCCTTATTTCCTTAGTAAACATTTATCCATAATAAATCTATATAATCTGTAATAATATCTATATAAATCCACAAACAAATTGAGCATATGTATACTACGTACCAGGCACAGGGTAAGCATTTTCTAAATGTTCTTTCACATTTAATTCATGCAAAAAATTGACACAAAAAGTGGTGTGATCACTGTCCTGCAGGCGGGGCACTGTGTTCAACACTGGTGATACAAAGACCCGTAAGTCAGGCCCTTACACTTAGGTTAGTTGCTGATAGTCCAGTTGGGGAGAATGAGAAGAGACCAGTACCCTTCAGTGTACTGAGTGTCTGATGGAGATAAGCATAGAGGGTTATGGGGACACCTAACTTAGCGGTGTGGTGATGCTGTCAGGAGAAGAACCGGGAGCAGGTGAAGGCTGCACTTTCTCTTGGAGGATGAATGGAAGTTAGACAAAGTAAACAAGACACAGAGAGAGTGTTTAGACCAAGGGAGCAGAGTATTTTAGTGCCAACTTTTTAACGGTCGTGAGGAGCTCAGCAGCAGTTAGTGAGCGTGAATAGTTATTATATTTTATACATTCTTTTTTTTTTTTTTTTTTTTTTGCGGTATGCGGGCCTCTCACTGTTGTGGCCTATCCCGTTGTGGAGCACAGGCTCCGGACGCGCAGGCTCAGCGGCCATGGCTCACGGGCCCAGCCGCTCCACAGCATGTGGGATCCTCCCGGACCGGGGCATGAACCCGTGTCCCCTGCATCGGCAGGTGGACCCTCAACCACTGCGCCACCAGGGAAAGCCCTATATTTTATACATTCTGAAGAATGGGATTTCATTTTTAAACTCCCATGAGCTGATTTGTTAAGAATTGTCAGTTTCTTAAAATTAATCTACCTTACTTTTAACATAATATGGAATAATATTGTCAACAGGAATGTGGCATCATATTCTTCAAGTCTTTGGCTTTCATCATCTCAAAATGTCAATTTTCAGAATTACAAATAGAAAAATAAACTTGACATTGAATGATTTTTAATATTATAGGCTATTAGCACTTTTTTAACATGAAGAAATAAATGATTTTTGGTAAACCAGAGATTCTTTTTTCCATGATTCACTCGTGTTCTTTCGTTTCTTTTCATCCAGAGTGTCATTCATTAAATAAGAGTATAATGGAAAGTAAATTTCAAATGTTTGCCCAGTATTATTTTGTATAGTCATGTGACCTGGTCATTGAACTTATTTCATGTTTTAAAAGATGTGTCCATTATTCAGAGGGTTGATTTTCTTTCTGTTTAATGCTTTCGCAACCCAGGACAACAGTTCGCAGCCATAACTGTCTGGGATTCCTTAGCCACCAATCTTACTGCTCATATTATTACTCTAGTAACCCCTTTTGGTGGGTAATAGGCTGTTCCTTTTCTTATGTAACTTTTATTTAAGAAATAGTTTATGAACTTTTGCTCCATGTGCATGTTGCTTTTGCTTTATGTAAATTGGTACATAAATTTTGATTACTTGCATTTTTATAAATTATGAAGTTTGTTCCTTAAGATTCACATAGTTGTTCATAAAGTTGAAGTTAAGTTTACAATTCAAGAGAAGACAGTGAGGGTCAGCAAAGAAAGGTGTAAGTGAACCTATTTTAGACTTTTGGAAGTTGATGTGTGCTTTGCGTTTTGAAAGTAAGAGTGATTTATGAACTGATCTACAGCATTGTGGAGAGAACATGATTGTTCATAGTTCTGTCTTCAAGTAGGTCAGCTTTCACCGAAACTGAAGTTGAAAGACTTTTATTATAATTGAGTGTTTGTGCTTGATGTCTGCACTTTTATTTGCCCTGAAGGAGTATCTATTTAGTATTCTGGTTGTATTGAATCTTATTGTCCTCTGAAAACAACCTGACACTTATCACAGAAGACTAAAGTTCATAGAGAAATTGTCACAAACTATCTAAATCTTTCAGTTTCCAAAAGTTCTTGTAAGGGAATTCCCTGGCAGTCCAGTGGTTGGGACTCCATGCTTTCACTACCGAGGGCCCGGGTTCGATCCTTGGTTGGGAAACTAAGATCCCACAGGGCGCTCAGTGCAGCCAGAAAACAAAACAAACAAACAAACACAAAAACCTACCAAAAACAAAAGTTCTTGTAAGATCTATAGGATGGATTACTTTAGAAAAAGGTATTACTTATTTACTTATAAGTAGGGGAAAAATACCCCCAAGTAATTAGATCCTTCATTAATTTAGAATGTTCCCATAAAGCAGAAAGGAAACTTATATTCAAACAAAGAGAACTCTTCTGCATCTTTAGGAAGAGGTTAATACATTTCAGGAAAAACTGTGTTTTCAAAAACTGATTCTGGTTTTGTCAGCAGTTGCCGACGTGTATAACTTTTTATGGCTATCAGATTTCTATATGAAATTTTCTAATGCTTTTAAGTTTAGTTATTAGTATGGGAGACCTGTGGCAGTTAAATCATTTTGTTGGAGAAATAGTTGAAGATATTATACCTTGAAAAGATAAGGAATAAAGTAATGCTTTTCTTGTCACTCCCAAGTCTTAAATTGATTGGGACGTGTTTGCTGTTCTGCAGGTGTAAACTGTGTCACTCCCTGTCAGGTGAACATGGATCATTGTTTCTGTTGATCAGTTTTGAAGGAGAATTTGTATTAGTCATTAGTAGAGTAGCTGGGAAGATTTGGGCTTGTTTTTTTTTTTAAATTCATATTCTCACCACTCTTTTTGTGCATGTGCAAATGTTCTACATTAATAGAAAATATATTTTTTGTATTAATGTGCCATTTTCTTCATTTTGTCTTTTTCTCTAAATTATCTTACTTGAAATTTTTTTATTAGCAACTCGGAGCAGAAGCCGCACCAATGTTCTGATGGACTTACATATGGACCATGAAGGATCAGCTCAAGAAACCATCCAGGAAGTGCAGCCAGAAGAGGTGTTGGTCATTTCCTTAGGAACAGGTCCCCAGCTTACTCCAGGGATGATGTCAGAAAATGAGGTATGACTGTATTGTTACCCTTAACTTGTAGCTATTAATGTTAAGAACTTCAGATTCTTTTCTTCTCAGTAAAGGTCACTTGCTTCTGTAAATCAGTATACATTTAACAAATATTTTTCATTATCTTCAGTGGGTCTGCCATGATACCCCATCAAATGCTCAACTCGCTGTGAACAGTTCTGGAGGTCCTTCACATTAATAAACCTGTGGCACTGTAGTTGATAACCAGATCCATACCAAAAGGAATTCTCCTAATAGTAGTAGAAGAGGCAGGAAGCCAGGAAATTGTGTTATGGAAATTGAAGAGACTTTTCCAGTGACCTGTAGGAAATATTTTATGTTTCTTTTCTTTTTAATGATATAGTAGTGGTATTCCTGCTTTAAAGAGCCAAACAGTATTTAGAAATAATTTCTGTTCTTTGGCTGGTTGGGAAGAAATGGAAGAGATAATTGAAAGGAAAACTAAGTAAAATATTTTAAGGAAATGGGGTTGGGGATATGAGAATCAGTTTTAAGATATTTGTAAACAGAAGAGCTTGGGACAGAAGCAAGAGGAAAGAAGTTTTGACTCTCTAAACATAGGAGCCTCTTGTCATAGATTGTGACCTCTTGAGAAAGAAGCATTTTCTTACCTTCAACAGTGTCTGCTTATTATTCAACAAAGCCTATTCCTGGCCTGGGAAGAAGGGACCAGTTATAGTGGTTGATACAGTGATGATGGTGGTTGATTAAGTGGCGTGACTTGTAGGAAAGAGGACCATCAAAATCCACAGCCCTGTCCCCCCACACACATTCAAGGTGAATAAGCTGGCAAAAACTGTCAGAATCAACTTTTTGGGAACTCTAGAATGTAATAAACTTGTGGCAACCAGGGGAAATGCTTAATGAAGAAAAGAACTGCTGCGTTTCAGTAAGAGAGTCTGTGGCATTTTACTCCCCCTGTTACCGTCCCCCGACCCCCCCCACCCCAATGGCAGCCTTGAAGACAGCCGCCAGCATTCCTGCGCAGGGAAATATCTAGATTGTGGTATGATCCTTTTGTTTTTCGTCAATTCATACCACTCTCAAGGCCTTTAGATGGATTTTTCCTGAAGATTCATCGCACATTGCTCACTCTGATGAGTGTGAAGCCTCAAGTTATCTTACAAATACGAAATGTAAAATCTTTATGTCTGCATTTAATTTCAAGCAAATAGGGAAAAGATTCTATTTTTAAATGACCTTTTAAAAGCATCACATGAATAAATAGATGGAGCCATTAGAAAACCTTTAATTTACTTATTTAAATGCGGGGTCAAAACAGAGCCTTAAGGGTTTTCTTTCTTTTTTTTTGGCTTTGTGTTGTTTTTTCTTTTTAATTGAGGACACTCTTCTTCACATTCCAGCAGCAGCCTAGGAACCCAGTGGTTGTGAGTTCAAGTTCCAGGTGTGCTTAGTACATGCTGTGACATCCAGCAAAGCACTCAGTTCTTCATTAAGTTGGAGATACACATACAGAGCTGAGTTATGAGGTTTGTGGGGAGTGAGAAGTAATTGTTATTTGGAAATCATCTAACAGATAGAAAGCTCTGTAAAAAGGCAATGAGCTCTAAGCTAGATGTGGCATAGAAGTCATACTTCGGCTTCTGGTATGGACTTTGTGGCCGTGTGTATGGTGATCAAGTGGAGGTTCTAACTAGACTGATTAATTCTGGTGCCTACAAAATAATTTGTTTACATGTTTTTTTCCTATTAATTAGTTTATTAGCTTTTAGAAAAACACACACAAAATTAATATGTCACTTTACCGTGCCAAATGCTTTATGTGCATCTTTTTATTTAATCCTCAACAACTCCATGGCATATATACTGTTACTATCACCATTTTATAGATGAAGAAGATGAGGCTCAGAGAGCTTAAAATACTTATCCAAGTTTACATAGTTGGCCCATGGCAGAACTGGGAGGACCGGACTGCTGAGTCTGAAGCCTCCGACACCTGCAAACCTAATCACTGCTCATCGATGTCCAGTTGCCTGTTCAGTTGCTGAAACTGGTAGGGTGATGGAAAGACATAGGCTCAGTTCTTCTAACTGGTACACTTTTATCCCAGGGGTACTTAAAAACTTGATTGGAGCCCTATAAATGGGTTTTCAGTTAAAAATGATAATTTAATATTAAGACGAACTTAAATATGCATTTGCCATGGTTTGTTTTCTTATCAATAATCTCTCAGTTGTGATAAACTAATGGCATTTTATTTTTCAGGTCCTAAACATGCAGATTTCGGATGGAGGACAAGGAGATGTCCCTGTCGATGAAAACAAACTCCACGGTAAACCTGATAAAACCTTGCGCTTTTCCCTCTGCAGTGATAATCTGGAAGGAATATCTGAAGGTGAAGGGTTACTTCATTCAAGGAGTTGTGTGATTCAAGTAATATTTTGTTTTGTGTTCTTTAAAGGAGCCTTAAAAATTACAATTATGCCACCTGTGCCTCTCACTGAGGAGCGTAATGAAGTTTTCCTCTAATGATCTTGAACAGTTGGCTGTAAAGATTGTTTCTTTGAATAAAATTGACATTGCAAGAGACCTTTGGTCATATAAAATGGAGACGATCTAAGTCTGCTTTGAGACTTGAATAATACCAAGTTTTATTTCACTAGTATTAACATATACCAAAGCTTGTAGAGCTCCTTTAGAGGGATATAATGCATGTCTAAATGGAAAAAAATGGACTCACTAGTATTTCAGGGTGTTGTGTATACTGCTAATGTTTTAATGAAGCAGAAAGATACAATGGAAGTAGGATAGGAATAAAAAAAATTAAAAGGCAAGATTGTAAAGTGAGAATATGTCACTCCATGTGCTAGAACAAGCTTTTTTAATGAAAAAGTTTCAATTTGACTAACATTTTAAAATAAACATAAATGGTTATAACTTTTCCTTTTTTTCTCACTTTTGAAAACATAAGTAGTGTACATTCATTCTAGAAAATGAAGGAAAAATTGAACCATCTGTGACCTTACCATTCTGTTAATAACAGTTAACGTTTTGGTTTATTTATAGCAAAATTAGGCTTAGGCTGTTTTGTAACCTTTTTTTGTTTAACAATATGACAGTAACATTTCCCTTTGTAATTTAGCATTCTTAAATAACATGGTTTTTAATGTCTATTTTCTTTAACTTCAGTTGGGCATTTATCATAATTTAAACATTCTTCTGTGATTACACATGTAGATTGCTTTCACTTTTCAGACATTGTAAGAAGCACTGCAACAAGCGACCTTAGGTGAATTTTTGATTAGTTCCTTAGGATAAATTTCTAAAAGCAGAAATTCTGGCTTAAAGGGTATGTTTATTTATAGGGCTTAACAGCATTAAAAGCACTTTAATCAGTCTTTTTAGTCTCTTATAAAGGCATGAAAAATTACATGGTGGCTCATGACTGTCAAAAAAAGCTCACTCACAGTATAAACGTTTCTCTAGGTCCTTCAAATCGTTCTAATTCAGTATCCTCACTAGACCTGGAAGGGGAATCTGTATCAGAACTTGGAGCAGGACCTTCTGGGAGTAATGGAGTTGAAGCTCTACAGCTGTTAGAGCATGAGCAAGGTAAAGTGAGGTTGAATTCAGCTGTTTAAGCAGCAAAGAATTTACCTGGTTGCAGAATAAACAATCTGTTTCCATGTAAGTTGGCTGTGTTCAGTTGATTATATAATGACCATTAAACTTGCATTTACTCATAGTTCCTTCAGGTCTTAAAAATGTGTTTGGTTGGCAATTCCCTGGCGGTCCAGTGGTTAGGACTCAGCAGTTTCACTGCGGTGGCCCAGCATCAGTCCCTGGTTGGGGAACTAAGATCCTGCAAGCCTCGCGGCTCGGACCAAAAAAAAAAGTGTGTTTAGTTGCTAAGTGGATTATTCAGGCTAAAATTACATAGAATAATTAAAATGAATTGCTTGAATTCTGTAATATTTGGTGTTTCAATTCTGTAATATTAAATTTTTAAGGGATACTAAGATAAATACGCAGAGCTCAAGGAACTTAGAATAGGGAGAGAATGGTAACAAATGATTAAAATTATCATAAAAGTGCTTTGGCAGTTCTGAGTGAGAAATACATGTGGTTGAAAGTGTAGGGAAAAGCTTATTGGGAGAAAATAATAACCTCAAAGCCTGGCTGGCATTGCATTGGCTGAAACTAGAGAGATTCTAGGTGAAGGAATAGTAGTATAAGCAAGTCAGGCAGGTGGGAAGCCATAGTACTTACTCAGGAACTGTCAAGTAGGGTAATAGGGTGAGGTAAGGATGAAAAGTAGATGGATCCCTTTTGTGCTTTAGGATGAAAAAGTCCTTTGGATTTGTCCATTTACAGATCAGTGGTGGCTTTCACAGGAATGTTGAGGGCAGATGCCCTCAACTGGATTTGAGGCAGTGACTTTAGTGTGTGTAAAAATCACCTGGGGAGTTAGGGGGGAAAAAAGGCATTTCCCATGTCTCATTTCTAGAAATCCTGGATCAGTCTATTTTTGGAAAGGAAAAGAGTATTGCCAACTGGGTTATGTGTGGAGTGAATAAAAGTAATGCTATGTTTTTACTGGATCAGTTTGTCACTGTATTATTTAGGATTAAAATTTCTGCAGGTAACAGAAACCTAAAATAATATTAGCTTAAGATAGAGAGGATATCGCCTCTTTAACAAGCCGTCTAAGTGATTCTGATATGGGTGGTTGGCAGTTTACACTCGTGAATACTAGATTAAGAAGTGAGTGGGGACTTCCCTGGTGGTCCAGTGGTTAAGGCTTCACGGTTTTTTTGTTTTTTTGTTTTTTTTGGTATGGGTTTATCTGTTAATTATTGCCACAATAATGCTACATAACAAACCACCCCAAAACTTGGTGCCTTAAAACAATAAACATTTATTTTTGCTCTCAAGTCTGTGGGTCAGCCAGGTGGTGGTTCTGATTTGGACTGGGCTCATTCATGCATCTCTCATCATCATGGTTGAGTAGGGAGCTCTGCTAATCTTAGCTGGGGGTCCGTTGGTCACTGGGGAGCTGGCTCATCTAGGATGACCTTTGCTTTGTTCCATGTGGTTCCTCATCCTCCAGCAGACTGGTTTCAGCTTGTCCTCATGAGAGAACAAGGATGAGAGAGAGCAGAGGTTTCTAAGTTCTCTCTTGAGGCCTAACCTCACAACTGGCACACTTCCTCCTTACCTTTTGGACAAAGCAAGGAACCAGGCCTGTGCAAATTCAGAGAAAGGGGAATATATCCCAATTCTTGACCAAAGTCACACTCTAGAGGACAGGGAGACAACTGATTGCATGGATGGCCCCAGTTAATTTACTGGAAGGGGAGGACATATGCAGAACTCAGTTCAGAGAGGGAAAGAGTACATCCTTGAGGGAATAATTCAGTGTTTTAGTACTATGTGCTGAGTGTTAATGTTAAAATATGTAACTTGAAGTTCAAAGACAAAAAGGTCTTTAAAGTCAATATAAAAAATGATAGCTGTGCTACCATTTTTTAAGTGCTTAATTTTGTTTTTGATAGCTACAACCCAGGATAATCTTGATGATAAGCTAAGGAAGTTTGAAATTCGTGACATGATGGGACTGACAGATGATAGGGATATATCAGAAACAGTGAGTGAGACGTGGAGTACAGATGTCTTGGGAAGTGATTTTGACCCTAACATTGATGAAGATCGCTTGCAAGAAATCGCAGGTAACTGCTATTTAATGTCTCTGGAAGATTGCTGTTTATTCATATCCACCCACCCCTCATGGGAGGGAACTTCAGTGCTCTGACAAACATGGTGTGTATGTTAGCAGTAACTGGGAAACTGAGGTAATTGTATGTGACAAGGCATTTGTGTATTTCTTTTTTCTTTACTTAAATATAGGTAGTATTTTCTCCTGTCTACATTTAAGTGCCCCTCCCCCTACAAAAAAAGAAAAAACAGTCTTTTGAATCAACTTCTTGTCAATTCTTGTTCGCAGGGCATAGTATATGTTCTTAGTCTATGATTAGCATATTCTTCTTTTGAGACTAAACACCTTGCCCTAACATGAAAATTCTTACAGGTTATAGCCATAAAATCTTTCAGAATAATATGATACTGAGATTCTCTAAAAATCGAATTTACTTCTGGAAGGTTTAATTCAGTTCCAAAGAATGACCAGTTTTTTCTTTTTTCTTTTTTTTATATCAAGTTTATCGAGGTACAATTTACATACGTTAAAAGTTACCCTTTTTAGGATATTGTTCTGTCTGTTCTGAAAGATTCATACAGTCTTGTAATCACCATCTTTATTTTCTTTTTAATTCATGGAACATTTCAAACAAAAACAAGAGAGAACAGTATAATGCACACCATGTACCCATCACTCAGCTTCACCAATTACACATACATACATGGCCAGTTTTGTTTCATCTCTTCTCCCACCTTGTTATCCCCTCCCCCGATTATGTAATCACAGGTTAATCAGGCAGGTTCCAGACATTATTTTATTTGTAATTATTTCATGATGCATCTTTATTTTCTAAATTTTTAAATTTAACTTTTATTTTATATTGGAGTATAGTTGATTTATCAGTACAGTGTTGTCTTAGTTTCAGGGGTATAGCAAAGCGATTCAGTGATATATATATCCATTCTTTTCAGATTCGTTCCCCATATAGGTTATTACAGAGCATTGAGCAGAGTTTCCTCTGCTGTACAGTAGGTCCCTGTTGACCATCTATTCCATATATGGCAGTGTGCATATGCCAATCCCAAACTCCTAATTTATCCCTCCCCCCATCTTTCCCCCTTGGTAACCATGACGTATCTTTAAAAGGTACCTTTTACCAGTTTTTCCAAAGGTTCTTCATCTACTGAAATAAGATTGTTCTTTTATTAGGTTTAATCAGAAGTAGTGGAGCATTCTGAACTTGAATATTTTTAACACAGGTTTACAATAATGTTTAATCTTTCTATTTGTATTTTTAAGCAGTGCAAATAGATTTCTCAATTGGTTTTGCATTATTTTGTTCCAGATGCCAAAGTACAATAGTATTTTTCCTGGCAGTGAGCTGTATTTGGGCAATAAGCTGTATTTGCAGTTGAATGAGTGCTACAGAGGAGATGTGTGTTTTCCTGCAAATATATTTTATTGCTCTGAATATGTGGCTAATGTGCCAGAAGAGAACATATTTGGCCAGTATAACTTTCTATGGTTAAATGTCTCTGTTTGAGTGTTTTTAATCCCTGAAGGACTAAAATATTAGAGAGATATTAGGGACACGTAAAATTTGCTAAAAAATCAAGGTGAAAGCTAGTTGAAATGACTTGTCCTAATGATCTGTGTTTTCTCGATGGAGACTAAGGTGAACGGTAGGAAACTGATGAAAAGGAGCTTGTGTTATTGTGACCAAAGTGGGAAATTTATGTTTTTAGTGGTGTTATTGATTGAAATTACTCTTTCCTTGGCTTCTTTCTTGTGAGTAGAGAGATTTTGGTAGCTTAGTGTTTGGCTTTTTCCCATCATCACTGCTCTTTCCCTGAGGACGTTTGTTAACCCTTTACTCCCCACTGGTTATACAGGTGCAGCAGCAGAGAACATGTTAGGCAGTTTACTGTGCCTGCCAGGTTCAGGGTCAGTGCTTCTTGACCCCTGCACTGGTTCTACCATATCAGAGACAACAAGCGAAGCTTGGAGTGTAGAGGTATTGCCAAGTGACTCAGGTTAGTATGCTGTCATTGTTTGCTTTTTGATTTGCACAGAAGTTTTAAATGTAAAGTATCCTAACTTCCATATTATGTACATTTTGTCAGATACACATTTGACAAGTATGAGGCCATCACATTGCTAAGAATTTCAAATGGAAAATTAGTTTAGGGTATTTTCTGTCCATCAAGAAAAAATGCAGTGTTGGATGGCATAGGCTAAGATGGCAGGTGCTTTCTGACTCTGTTCAGTTATCTTGGAAGCAATCGTTAGTAACTCATTCAGGATTCTATGTGGGACATTGAGTTCAGTATCTCCCACTAACTTATCACAACCACTCTGAGTGGTTGGATGCCTGGTAAGCATGTTTAGATTTGGAGAACTTGACCCAAAGATACCTAATGTATTTTTGAAATGCATTGACATTGAGGCTCTGGAATCCTGAGAATTATTTTGTGCAGGATTATTATAAACATATAAAGTATTTTGTACTTTCTGTTATGTATTGCATTTCTGCTTTTTTTCTGATTATGAATATAAATCCTTGTCATCAACTAAATGTCAGCTACCAGAATGCAAATATAAGTAACTATATATCTGAATTACCTTCTTTTTGATCGCTTGGCTCAAGAATAATGAAGCAACCTTGATATGTGTTTTTTAATGTTACCACATTCAGACATGCTAACCTTTACATAAGGAGACAGTAGGATTAGCTCAGTATTGAACATCCATAGGAGTTAATTTTTAGAAAGTGGTTGATTTAATGCTAAGCTGTTCTGTATTCTCTTGTTTAGTTTACTTGTTAACCAATAGAATACTGTATGAGATTAGTGATCTGGAAGCAGAGTTTTCATCTGTGCACAGTGAACTGGCCTGTATTAGGATGAAAATCACAACCTAGACCTCTTTAACACTTGATCTAACTAACTTTGCTAACTGGCCCAGACTTAAAAGTCTATTTACACTGATTTCATTCATGCCCTTGGTAGCTTTCTTCATCTGGGTTGCAAAAGCTGAAACTGTGATGTGCTAGTAGAATCACTAATGTGACACCTCACTTTTTCTGTTTAGAGGCCCCAGATCTAAAGCAGGAGGAGCGACTGCAAGAACTGGAGAGCTGTTCAGGACTGGGTAGCACATCTGATGATACGGATGTCAGGGAGGTCAGTTCCCGCCCCAGCACACCAGGCCTCAGTGTTGTGTCGGGTATGTCTGGCTTGTTTTAAGGAATAAGGATTTGAAGGTGTGTTCCCACCTCCCCATTTATAAAGTTGATAGCAAAGAGATGTATTTTATTTAAGATCTGAGTAATTTCCAGTAAACTTATTTCTGTGGGACCTGACATCTATGAGAAGTTAATGTGTGCCATTATAGAGCCTGTCAAAGTAGTTGACAAATGGTCTGTGTGTGTTCCCTCTATAACTCTATCTGTTCTAGCTTGGTAACCTCTGCTACTGTATTTAGACATCACATGATAATTCTGATTATGTTGTACAAATCAAGGTAAATATATTTAAGCAATTGTACAATAAAGGATATAATACCAAACAACTCAACATGTAAAGAACTGAGACACAAAAAATGTGAGAATGTATACATTTCTCCAAACTTCATATACTTTTTGTGTAGTTATTTTGTTCTTGCTGTTTATTTTTTACCATTTTTTTTAAAGGCATAAGTGCAACCTCTGAGGATATTCCCAATAAGATTGAAGACCTGAGATCTGAGTGCAGCTCTGATTTTGGGGGTAAAGATTCTGTCACTAGTCCAGACATGGATGAAGTAACTCATGGTAAGAAGGGGAAATGAGAATGACTTTTAGAAATGATCACATCCATGGCTGAAACTGGCAGCCTTTGACACACTGCTGGTGATAGTATCAACTGTTGCAGCACTTCAGGGTGTAGTTTGGCAATATGTGTGTAAGGCCTTAAAATAAGGTTCACATGCTAAATTTGGTTCAGTTAGCACACTTCAGGAATCAGTCATAAGGAAACAGTTCATGTATGGAGAAAGTCTTATGCACAAAGATGTTCTTCATAATATTTATATTGGCAGAAAATTAGAACCAACCTAAGAACTGAAAAATAGAATGGCTAAGTGAATTTTGATGTAACCACTTATTAGAACTTATACAGCTATTTTTAAAATGCTTTAAAGAATATGAAATAATTTGGAGAAATACCTAGAACATAATACCACTTGGAAATTTTATTTTTAAAGAATTTTATATAGAAGATAATAAAATGTTAAAAAACCTATCCTAAAGAAAGCACTGGGAAGAAGTACCAGTGTGCTAGTAAGTAGTGGTTTTATATATTGGGCGCTGGGTTTGAAGTACTTTTTTTGTTTTGTTTCATTTTTTACATTTTTGTTTATTCTAAATCAAAGATTTTTATCCTCAACACTATGGACATTTGGGACCAGGTAATTCTTTGTTGTGGGGGCCTGTCCTGTGCATTGTAGGATGTTTAGCAGCCTCTCTGTCCTCTGTCAGAAGCACACCAT
The DNA here is from genome assembly GCF_005190385.1 of Monodon monoceros. Taxonomy (NCBI): domain Eukaryota; kingdom Metazoa; phylum Chordata; class Mammalia; order Artiodactyla; family Monodontidae; genus Monodon; species Monodon monoceros. Next base: position 103,273,574 of record NW_021703782.1, read on the forward strand.
CCCCCTCCCTCTCGTGCAGCGATGAAAACTAAAAATGTCCCCAGACATTGCCAAATGATCCCTTAGGGGGCAAAATAGCCCCAGCTGAGAACCACTGTTCTAAACCAGCAGTTTTCAAGTGTAGTGTCCATGGACCACTGAGGGCCCTTAAGACATTTCTTGGGGGCTGGGGAGGTATGAGGTCAAAACTGTTTTCACGGTAATAAAAGGTTATTGTCCCTTCTACCATATTGACATTGCAAAGGTGGGTAAATTTGCTGAGACCTTAGCATGAAGCAAGGCAATGGCACCAGACCAGACTAGCAGTCACTGTATTCTTCTCTCACAGTTTAAAAAAAAACAGCAAACTTTACTTATGAATGTCTTTGATGAAGCGGTAAAAATTATTTAATGCTATATCTCAACCCTTGAGTACGCATCTATCTAATATTGTGAAGGACTAGGAAGTACCCCTAACGCATTTCTGCTGCATTCTGAAATACGATGAAGTGTCTCAAGGAAAAGCACTTACATGATTGAGTTGAGAGCTAACTAAGTAGCTGTTTTTTTTTCTTGTTTGTTTTTCATGAAATACCATTTTTACTTGAAAGAATGACAAACTGTAGTTATTCATACTTGGATATTTGGCAGGCATTTCTTGAAAATTAACAAAATGAGCCTGTCATTTCAAGGAAAACAACTGACAGGACAGAGTTTGTTGCCAATGATAAAATCCAAGCTTACAGATAAAAATTAGAATTTTGGAAAACTCGTGTCTACCTCCACGAGCTTGACAACTTCCTGCTAGTTAAAAACTTTTCTGGTGAGATGGGTGGTGATATCAAGAATGTCATTTTTTTTTTGATGTTACATGATGAAATGTGTCAACATTTGGAAGATCTGCATATCTAATTGAACCAGTATTTTCCACATGATCAATGTATGATGTTACAAAATCACGCTTGGGTAAAAGATCCATTCAAAGTGCAAGACAGACCAGTTAAATTTTAATGTAACAGAGACATTAGAGTGATTTGGTTTCAGATTCCAAATGGTAGCTAATCTTTAAAAAACTACTACTAAAAAAAAAAAAAAAAAAACTACTACTTAGCAAGATTTGGTAGAGTATGAAAGAATAATATCCACAATTTTCTGAAAAGGCTGTTAAAATATTGTCTCTTTTCTACCTGCATATCTTTGTGAGATCAGCTTTTCTTTATATATACTTTAACCAAAACAACATGTGCAACAGATTGAAAGCAGAAGCAGGTATGAGAATCTAGCTGTGTTCTATAAAGTTATACATTGAAGGAACTTGCAAAAATGTAGAAGTGTCACTCTTCTGGCTTATTATTTTGGAAAATATAATTATTTAAAAGGGTTATTTGTGTTACCATTTAATAAGTATATTTAAATGAATTAACATAAAATTTTAATATAAAATTTATTAAATGTTTAAAATTTTTATTTATATATTCTTTTCAGTTTTAATTTCTAATATGGTAAATATCATTAGATATAACCAACATAAGTACGCTTTTAGGGTCAACAAATTTTAAGAATGTGAAAGTGTCCTAAGACCAAAATTTTGAGAACTGATATTCTAAACTATCTTTCATAATGATACACTATTTCTAATTTTTTTAAATGAAGGTAATTATAAGACACAGAACAAAAGGAAAATCAAATGGCAAAATAGTACTATTATTCATTATCAAAAAAGAGCTCGGACTCAAAAAGTTTAGAGGAATGGTTTCTTTTATATATTTGTAAGTTTTAGTCTCTGCATATTTTAATATCTCTGATTTTGGTTGTTTATAGACATATGCTTAGAGGAGTCATCTTTTACTCTGTAGTTTTAAAATATTGTACTTTAGCAGTTCAAGTTTGTTTTGTAGTATAATGTAGTATTACTCATTTTTTAAATAAATTTATTTATTAATTAATTTATTTATTGGCTGCGTTGGGTCTTCGTTGCTGTGCGAGGGCTTTCTCTAGTTGCGGCGAGCAGGGGCTACTCTTCGATGCGGTGTGCAGGCTTCTCATTGCAGTGGCTTCTCTTGTTGCGGAACACAGGCTCTAGGCACGCAGTCTTCAGTACTTGTGGCACGCGGGCTCAGTAGTTGTGGCGCATGGGCTTAGTTGCTCCACAGCATGTGGGATCTTCCCAGACCAGGGCTCGAACCCATGTCCCCTGCATTGGTAGGGGGATGCTTAACCACTGCACCACCAGGGAAGTCCCGTATTACTCATTTTTGTTATGAGTTCTCTTATAAATTGTCTTTTGCTGAGAGCAATATTAGAATTTCAAATTTTACAACTTTTTATTTATACTCCTTCTATAGGTAGTATTGCCCCTAGTTTTATAGGTGGAGGGAAGGTGAGATTCAGGGAACTTGTGACATTCTGAAAATTTTGATGATTTACATCTTCTGGCTCTGCTCTTTGCATTAACCATAGTACAGTTTGGCCATTAGAAGTAATAGGCAGTGGATACTAGACTACTTAAATGTAATTAAAATCCATGTAAATATGTAGACAAAAACATAAAATGAATTTGAGGTAAGCAGAATATGCTATTTATTAGATCATGTTTTTTCTGATATGGCCCTCAAGTTGTAATTGGTCAAAAAGGAAGACTGTGGAAGAGAACCTTTTTCACAGTGTTGTAACTCCTACTGAGTCATGAGTTCTGACTTGGTCACACAGTTTGCCCATCTCTTTTAGGTGCCCACCAGCTGACCTCTCCTCCTTCTCAGTCAGAGTCTCTCCTTGCCATGTTTGATCCACTGTCTTCACATGAAGGTAAAGTAGTCAAATGAACTTTTTGACTCTTGTTTTATCATGGACAGAAGAACAAAACCAGAACCTTTTGTTGGACTTTGTTGTGTCTCAGCTGCAGACTTTTTTTCTGTGTTCCAGGGGCTTCTGCTGTAGTAAGGCCAAAGGTTCACTATGCCAGGCCATCACATCCACCACCAGATCCCCCAATCCTGGAAGGAGCTGCAGGAGGAAACGAGGCCAGGTTGCCAAACTTCGGTTCCCATGTCTTAACTCCAGCTGAGATGGAGGCATTTAAGCAAAGGCATTCTTACCCTGAGAGATTAGTTCGCAGCAGGAGCTCTGATATAGTGTCTTCTGTCCGGCGACCTATGAGTGACCCCAGCTGGAACCGACGTCCAGGGAATGAAGAGCGAGAACTCCCCCAAGCCGCAGCCATTGGTGCTACTTCTTTGGTGGCTGCACCTCATTCATCATCTTCATCCCCGAGTAAGGACTCCTCAAGAGGAGAGGTATGGGACGCAGGCCTTGTAGAAGAACTTGCTAATTATGGTCAGCTTTAGTGTTCCATCTGCCTAGTTCTCTTGATACCTGAAATTAGTGTGGAATACATAAATCTACGATGAAGGGTGGACAGTAGTCATGATTAAAGGTGATTTGTCAATCCTATATGTCCACGACCGTAACCCATTAAAAAGCCTTTACTTTGGTTTTGTAATAATGTATCTTGCATTTTTATAATACTTTTAACTTTCCTCCAAGCAATTTCGTATCTCATTTAAACCTCACAGTTTCCTTCAGAAATGATTAGAGGAAGTACTTTTTTTCCAGTGCGTTATTATTTTTAATTTTGAAACAATCACAGAGTTACTAAAAAGTTGGAAGTAGATACAAAGAACCTCCCCCGCAACCATGTGAGAGTAAGTTGCCAACCTGATGCTCCAATGCTCCATCATCTATGAATACTTTAGTGTAAGTTTCCTACAAGCAAGCACCTTCCCCTACACATCATAGTACAACCATCAACATCAGGAAATTAAAATTCATACATTAATAATAATGTATCAGGGCTTCCCTGGTGGCGCAGTGGTTGAGAGTCCGCCTGCTGATGCAGGGGACACGGGTTCGTGCCCCAGTCCCGGAGGATCCCACATGCCGCGGAACGGCTGGGCCCATGAGCCATGGCTGCTGAGCCTGCGCGTCCGGAGCCTGTGCTCCGCAGTGGGAGGGGCCGCAGCAGTGAGAGGCCCGCGTACCGCAAAAAATAAAAATAAAAATAAAATAAAATAATAATGTATCAATACATTAATGATAATTTTCATACCCCATTCATGTGTCTCCTGTTGTCCCAGTAACATTCTTTATAGTGAAAGGATCCCATTCAAAGTCACATCTTGTATTTAGTTGTCATGTCTTTTTAGTCTTTCTTTCTTTCTTTTTGGCTGTGTTGGGTCTTCGTTGTTGCGCATGGGCTTTCTCTAGTTGCAGCGAGTGGGGGCTTCTCTTTGTTGTGGAGCATGGGCTCCAGGCGTGCAGGCTTAAGTAGTTGTGGCATGTGGCCTCAGTAGTTGTGGCTCGTGGGCCCTAGAGCGCAGGCTCGGTAGTTGTGGTGCATGGGCTTAGTTGCTCTGTGGCATGTGGGATCTTCCTGGACCAGGGCTCGAACCCGTGTCCCTTGCATTGGCAGGCGGATTCTTAACCACTGCACCACCAGGGAAGTCCCTTTAGTCTCTTTTAGTCTAGGACATTTCCTCAGTTTCTCCTTGACTTTCACGACCTTTATACTCTTTTTAAAAAATTTTATTTATTTATTTATTTATGGCTGCATTGGGTCTTCGTTGCTGTGTGCGGGCTTTCTCTAGTTGCAGTGAGTGGGGGCTAGTCTTGGTTGTGGTGCACGGGCTTCTCATTGTGGTGGCTTCTCTTGTCGCAGAGCACGGGCTCTAGGTGCGCAGGCTTCAGTAGTTGCAGCATGCGGGCTCAGTCGTTGTGGTGCACGGGCTTAGTTGCTCTGCGGCATGTGGGATCTTCCCGGACCAGGGCTCGAACCCGTGTCCCCTGCATTGGTAGGCGGATTCTTAACCACTGCGCCACCAGGGAAGTCCCTATAGTCTTGAAAGTTACAGGCGTTATTTTCTAGAGTGTCCCTCAATTTGGGTCTGCTTGGTATTTTCTCATGATTAGATTCAGGTTATTCATCTTAGGCAGGAATATCACTAAAGTGACACTGTGTTCATTTCACTGCATGCTACCAGGTAGCACACAATTTAAATTTGTCCCACTACTCTGGTGTTCACTTGGATCATTTGATGAAGGTGTTGTCTGCCAGGCTTCACTACTGTAAGTTACTCTTTTCCCCTTTGTAATTAATAAGTATTTCTGGGAGGAGAGAGGCCGTTGAAAATATGTAAATATCCTGTTCTTTCTCAAATTTTAAATTTATCCACTTATTAATCATATCTATGGTCTCATGATTTTCTATTTTTAGTCAATGGGTTTGTTACGGCCATTTATTTTGAAGCCCAGTTGTCCCTGATTTGGCCAATGGTCACCCCTTCAAGCTGGCTCCTGTGTTCTTTTGACATTTGGGTATCTTTCTTTGAGTATCTCTCTGCTTTCTGGAACAAAACGTTATAAGCTTGTATTGTGTCTGCTTTAGTCCTGGAATCAGCCATTTCTCCAAGGAGCCCTTGTTCCTTTTAGTAGAAAATGGTTTTTAGAAATCAGGATCTGGCTGTTAGGTGTGCTCTTTGCTGTAGGGGTGTAGCTGCTCCCAGGACCTCTCAGTTGACAGAGCTAGGGAGAGAGAGAGTGTGTGTGTGTACATGCACATTAACATGTGTATTTATTTCTGTATCTTTCTCTTTATATGTATAGAACCATTTCCAGTCTAAAAACAATAGAATTCATTTCATCTTCCTTCCATTCCATATTTGCAGTTCCCTTCTCCAGCAGTGAGAAAACTGCTTTCAATATTCTTCATGTATGTACTCATTTGATCAGTCCCCCTGTATGTAATCAATATCCCGTCCCCACCGCTAAACCCTCCCTGGATGCCATTCCTCTGCTTAGGTTCTGATATCCCATTCACATGGATGCCCTTAGAGAAGGTATTTTTAGTTCCAGTTTTGTAGATGAAAAAACAGAAATAAAATGATTTCTCTAAAGTCACATGATAGGTTAGTACAGGAATTACAGTTCTGCCTTTTGACATGTGTCTTAATAATAACTCATTATAATTGGTGATCAAAACATGAACTTTGAAGTTGGTCAGGTCTAGGTTTGAGTCCTGGCTGTGCCCCATACAGTCTGTATAACTTTGGGAAGATGAGGAGATAACCTTCTTTAGCCTCATATTTCTCATCTATAAAAAGGGCTTAATAACAGTATTTATCTCTTAAGGCTACTGTGAAGTTTAAATGAGATAATATATGTCCTTACATTCAGTGTTTGGCACACAGTGCATACATAGTTTTATTATTAATATTACTGCTACCATCTCTACTACCCCTCTAGATTTTATGTGCATTGCATTTATTCATCCCATATGAGTATTTATTGAGTGCCTACTCTATGCTAGACTCTGTATTAAGCTTTTGGTTTACTGACAGTAATGCGACAGTGCCTACCCTCAAGTGATCCATCATAGTCTGGTGCTTGAAAGGTATACATCCCTGTTCCAGAAGTTGCCTGTACAACAATAAGAACAGTTTTGCTTTGAAGAAAAACTAGTGGTTTTTGTATTTCACAGACTAACTAAAATCCTTTTCATATTAATTTATCCTGCTGTCCAACTCCAAATAAAGCATCAAACTTTTTCTACAGACTGAAGAACGCAAAGATAGCGATGATGAGAAATCAGACAGGAACAGACCTTGGTGGAGAAAGCGTTTTGTTTCTGCCATGCCCAAAGGTAATTTTATAAAATATCAGAATGTGATATCAGCAACGAGAAGTAAAGCCCCAAAATCTCTTTCAGAGAGCCAAAATCTGACCTCCTCCGTGAGGCCTGTGGGGCCTCAGTTTCTTGCTGTTTTGAGGGTATGGAAAATGATTTCACTCAGGTGAATGCCAAGGTACAGCTTTGGAAGTGACAGTTCCTGTTCTTCACAGGAAGTGGCAGCGGTTTCATAAATGAAAGGCAGGCAGGTCACGGTTGTTTAAATATCATATACCATTGAAGTTAAATATACAGGACTTTTGACATACGTATTGCTAATAATTATTTCAGGAAAAAGGGATGCTTTTAGTAAACAAACATTGACACTTTATCCTTTACATTCCTGGAATAAACTTAAGCTTCTTATGTTTATGTTCATTGAGAATGATAATACCCTGAATATTAGTGTTTATTCTGGAATGCAGTTGTGTAGAATTGTTTGCTTTTCTTGTGAATAGCCTGACATCATACCAGTAGGTATTGAAATTTGAGTTGGCAAAAGCATCTCTTCCAGGAAGGAGAGATCATGCAGGATTAGAGGGAAGGGCTTCTTCCAAAGGCCTCTTCTCGGCTCTGTGATGCTCAGGAGCCGCAGAGCACCGCTTTCACGCCAGACTCAGCCCACTTTAGGAGGAGAGACTGAGGCTCAGAGCTTTGAATGTGTCGTGTTTTGAGCAGAGGTTAAGAGGCAGTGGTTTTGATTCAGTCCCAATAGATTCCTGTTAAATCATTCTTCCTGTGGCAGATGACCCCAAAGCAGATTCTGGAAGCTTCTTTAAGCACCTTCAATGCTATTTTAAGAATGATTATCAGTTGACACTCGGGATTTCTTAGCTTTTAAACTTTTCACCTTCCTTCCACTTAGAAATGTTGGCACACCAGTTAACTCCAGAATGACTGCTGTCTTCCGAGTAGTGCAGTATGTTATATGTCACACTACTGACTTTATTTAATTTCCAGCTCCTATACCATTTAGAAAGAAAGAAAAACAAGAAAAAGACAAAGATGATCTGGGGCCTGACAGATTCTCAACACTCACAGGTTTGTAGACCCATGGACTTCCTGGCTCCTTCATTCCCAGAGCACATATTTCATAACACTTTTTCTTGGGTGCCATAAGCGTTGCCTTCTTAGAAGAGTGTGTCTGTGTGTGTACAGTGGGGAGTATGTTCTTCATAGCTCTGTGGTTTCCAGTTGGCGGCCACAGTGAATCTCAGTGCGCTCTTCCTGTAGACCGCCACCACCATCATCATCCTCATTACCATAACTTCCGTTTATGATGAGGCCCCTGATCCTGAGCCTCTAGGCCTACCTACAACCCGACATTTCAGTGGGATGATGACACACAGTGCCTTTTAGGAAAGTGTGGTGATGGTTTTAGTGCTATGCATGCCATATCTTTGGATCATTGACTGAATAGTTTCCTTTAACGTTGATCGTAGAATTCTAAATTTATTTCCATCTATAGTTCTTGATTATTCAGGATCATTGTGAAATTCTATTTTACCTAATCATTTCCTTTTTTCGTGATAAGTGTTCGAACAATCTCGTAAATTTATAAACTTTACCAGTTTTTTACAGCTTGAATCATTTTAACATTGCCATCTGACCCAAGGAAAATACAACTAGGGGTTGGGTTCTTACCTCATTCAGCATTTGTATTTTTGCAGCTTCTTTTTGGCATATTATGAATGAACACCCTAAAAGGAAAAACTATGAGAGGTAGTGTTGATGACCCAACCTTGAGTTTGATAGCTGTATACTGTCTCCAGTGACTGAAGAACGTCTAGAGGGAAATTAATTTCTCACCTCTCTTTTTCTTGTCTTGATTTTAAATTATGTTATCCTACTAAGGTAAAATGAAGACTTTTATTTAAAAATGGGATAGGTTTCAAAAGAACATCCTCCTCAAAGAGCTCAGTGTAGTACAGGTAGAATCCCATTTCAGTGCATAGTTATTGTCATGTCTAGTTCTAAAATAAATGTAGACGTTTCCATGTCCTAGTGTACATCCCTGTTTATTTGATGAGGTGACTTGCCTGGAATAAAGGGTTTTAAACGGCAGGAGCTGTGCTTTCAGGCCAGGTTCCCTGCTGAGAGCAGGCAAACCTATCTCATTCAGTCAACAAATGCTTGTTGAACATCTGACTCATGCCAGGCACTGTGCTAAGTGTGGTAGGTGTTCAGTCAAATCACACATGACTCTTGTTCTTTAGGGACTTACAGCCTTATTGAGAAGCAGTGGAAAGGCATCCTTTCAGCAAGATTTTTATGTTTTCTTACCATGCTCCTGGCTTTAGAACACCACCACCATTCACAGAGTAGAATGCTCTTAATAAAATCTCAGGTTTTCAAAATGTTGAATTAATAACTTTGGAGAAGTTATAAATTATTTTTTTACTCATGTCTTTAGGCAATACATTTTTCTTAGTCCTTGGTGCCTAAACTGTAAGCTAGGTAGAATAAGTTTTTTTCCATAAAATATTTCATTTTGTTTGTGTTTGATTCAAGCAGTTTAGCTTCCCTACTGGTGCAGAAATTTCTACCCACTCCTAATTAATGACCCAAAGAAAAGTATCATTAAGTCAATTTTTTTTAATGTTATGAGAGGGAATTTCTTAACAGTCTGTCCATAATCTCGCCACCTTAATTTTCTTTTTTTCATGTTCTCTCCCAATCTTTCCTTATCTATACGTGGCTTTTCATGATGAAATCAGAGTGTGTATGTAACTTTGTATTCTTTTACCACATGTTATTTCATAAACCCTGTCCCAATTTCTGCTTGACATAGTTGGTTTTTTAATAATTTTTATTGGCTCTGAGATCATCTGTCATTATTTTATTGCGGTGTGAACATTCTCTTGCTTTTCGATATTTAAATTGTATCCATTTTTTTTTACTATGAAAATACTGTTCACAGCTTTGTATATATAGCATTTTTTGTCTATTTTAATTGTCCTCAGATAAAATTTTTAAGAACGGTGTTACAGAAATAAAAGTTACAAACAACGTTATTGCTTTCACTATGTTTAACCGGTTTTTAGAGCCCTCAACAGCACTCAAAACCAATAGCAAAAAAAGATTTTGTAATGATAAAGGTTTCATCAGTTTACATTTTGAAGAAGATCAGATTTTATTAGGACTCTATTATCATGCATTCAAACATCATTGTAGCAGAAAGATTATATTATTTTGGAAATCGTTTCTCCCTACAGTTTACCACAATTTTATGGAGACATGAACACTATTTTTTTCATGGAAACAAAAGAAGAGCCTATGAGCATACTACTTAACCTCTTTCTACCTTGATTTCTTCTTCTTAAAAATGGGGGTGATAGTAGTACCTCCATGTAGGGTTGTTGCGACGATTAATTGAGATCATTCATGTAAGGTGTTTAGCACAGTTCCTGGCACGTGGTACATGCTCAATAAATGTTAGCTGCTGTTAATATTAGCTGCTATTAACACGTACACATATATAAATTCTAGTGATTTTTATCTGTTTTAAGACTTTTTAACAAATGGGATTCTACCAGAATGTAGACATTACCTGCTTGGCCTAGATCTGTCTCAGGAGTTTGCATTTCACTATGGAACTATATTTTGTCCCATAGATCTGTAGCACTTCTTTGCTTTGTTAACTGTTAATTAGTGACTCTGCCATCTGACTCCAAGAAAACATTTTGATGTGCTGATTTTGCTGACCGGATAGTGGGCCAGTCAGTAACCAGTGCTGCACCTGTGATTGTTATAAACTTTTTCTCTGTGCACCCCAGGTACAATTCCAGCACTCTTCAACAGTGTCTAGATTCTCTAGGAGTGCCTCTGACGCCATTGCACGCACAGGAGTGCTCTAAATCCAGCAGCTGTACTGTCATAGTGAGATTTAGTAAGATAGAATATGAATATCTGAAGTTTCCAAATGTGGTGTAGTGAGAGAAATTCATGAAGGAAGAGTGGAGGAAGACATTTTAAAAGTATTATTTAAAAGGCTTTAATTTGAATTTGGAGTACTTTTTTTCCTCCTTCAGCATAGAGATGTCTGAATAAATGAAGTCTGTATATAAAAGTGCAGTGTTGGAAGTTCTGGTAGCATGAATTGATAATAACAGTGATTTGAGTGTAAACACTTTAGAAACCCATCATCCATTCAGTCTGCACTGAACTTTTTGACACTGTCATGCAGAATTCTGACGATGATGAGAAAGTGGAGTAATCCTCCCAATTTCGTGCTTTGGCAAGGCTCTCAGACCTAGAAATGGGACGAGTAGGCAGCTGCATGGTGCCTCTTATAACATTGAGATATGTGCTCTTTTTAAGTCTTACCTCCTAATCCGCCTTTGGGATTATGCTACTGGTGTCGTACTAACATCAGAGTGGGTGCAAACCAAGGGGAGCTAATTCTCTCCCTCTCCTTTCCCCTTCAGATGACCCGAGCCCTAGACTCAGTGCACAAACTCAGGCTGCTGAGGATATTCTGGACAAATACAGGAATGCCATTAAACGAACCAGTCCCAGTGAAGGAGCACTGGCAAACTACGAAAGTGCAGGTGATAATCATGATAAAGAATGGAATAGTAACCTTCGTATCACAGTGATAAAGGTGGTCTGAATTAAAAGTAACCTTGTAATAGCTACTTTTGAAGAGTTGTCAGAAAAATATGGTACAATTCCCAAGATAAATTAGAGTATCTCTGGAAGAATCTCTGATAAACTGATAACGTGAGTTGACTCAGGGCAGGACTCATAGGGAGCCTGAGAGGAGAACTTCCTACATTTTTTTAAAAATTTATATTTATTTTGGTTGTGCCGGGTCTTAGTCGCGGCACAAGGGATCTTTGTTGCAGCACGTGGACTTCTTAGTTGTGGCATACGGTCTCTTAGTTGCAGCATGCGGGATCCAATTCCCCAACCAGGGATCGAATCTGGCCTCCCGGAGTCTTACCCACCGGACGACCAGGGAAGTCCCATCCTACACCTTTTTTTTGTCTTTGAAAAGTTTTAAAATAACAAAGAAGTTGAAGGAATAGTACAGTGAAGGTCTATATTCCATCTACCTAGACTTAGCAATTGTTGACATTTTGCCACATTTTCTATATTTTTTTTTCCTGAGGCATTTGAAACTATCTCCTAAGAATAAAGATATTTTTTCTACGTAGACACAGTATCTTTATTACACTAAGGAACTTTTATTTCTTTTGATTTTATACATGCATGTATTAACTAAATTGATTCATTAAAAACATAAAAACAACTGTGGGAACCACAGGTCTGTCCTGGCTGCATTTGTGAGTTCGTACCCAGCTCATTCTCAGGCAGTGGGAGCAGCCCTGGTAATGAGGACCAGAGACCTCAGTGCAGCCTGGCCAAGGGGTTCACAGCCAGCTGTTTTCTGACTGGGCAGGATTCCATGTCTGTAAAATGAGGGTGTTACGTGAAATGATTTTTTTTTTTTTTTTTTTTTTGCGGTACGCGGGCCTCTCACTGTTGTGGCCTCTCCCGTTGCGGAGCACAGGCTCCGGATGCGTAGGCTTAGCAGCCACGGCTCACGGGCCCAGCCGCTCCACGACATGTGGGATCCTCCCAGACCGGGGCACGAACCCGTGTCCCCCGCATCGGCAGGCAGGCTCTCAACCACTGCGCCACCAGGGAAGCCCTGAAATGATTTTTGAGGCCCCTTTTAGCTCTGTGGTTCAGTGATCGTGATTACAGAGTATTATCCTTATTAAGTTAATAAAGACTTTCATTGTTTTAGATTAGGATTCAGATAAGAAGTAAAACTATTTTCAACAACTGCTCTCTTGATATATTATCATTGCTATCAATAATTTAGTTAAGTGTTTGAAGTTCCTTTTTCCTTTTTCTTTCAAAGAACTCTTGTTGGAAGGCACAAGTTAATTTATGGTTGAGTTGTTCTGAATACCTACCAGTGCCAGAATGTTCCAGATTAACCTGCTTATCCTTTTGGGGGGCTGGGTTTTGTTTAGAAGTTATGGGTGACGGTGAAAGTGCGCACGATTTGCCTCGTGACGAAACCCTGCAAAACATCTCAGCTGACGATCTCCCAGATTCCGCGAGCCAAGCCGCCCACCCTCAGGATTCAGCTTTCTCTTACAGGTATTTCTTTTATAGGATTTAGGACCTTTGGGTTTGAGCTTTTCATCACCATTGCAGTCACTTCAAGTCAGGTGTTTCATTGAGGCACTTAATAAGTGTGTAAAGCAGAGAGGTAAGAATGAAATACTATTCACTGAGAAGACTTTGCTTCCCTTGTGGATGTCATACATCAAAGGCTTTAATTCAGGGATTGAAAACAAAAACAAGAAAACCTCATATGCTCACAGGGGCCACATAAGTAATTTATTTTATTTATTTATTTATTTATGGCTGCGTTGGGTCTTTGTTGCTGCGCGTGTGCTTTCTCTAGTTACGGCGAGCGGGGGCTACTCTTCGTTGCGGTGCGCGGGCTTCTCATTGCGGTGGCTTCTCTTGTTGCGGAGCACGGGCTCTAGGCTCACGGGCTTCAAGTAGTTGTGGCATGTGGGCTTCAGTAGTTGTGGCTCGAGGGCTCTAGAGTGCAGGCTCAGTAGTTGTGGCACGTGGGCTTAGTTGCTCCACAGCATGTGGGATCTTTCCGGACCAGGGCTTGAACCCGTGTCTCCTGCATTGGCTGGCGGATTCTTAACCGCTGTGCCGCCAGGGAAGCCCCACATGAGTAATTTAAATGGAACCGTGACAGTGCCTGTGCCTGTGCAGAATTCCCAGCTCTGTGTGTGAGAGGTGCTAGGGCAGGACTGAAGTAGAAGGAGGGTCCGCTGCAGAGTTGTTGAATGACCCACTGTCCCCAGTAAGCCTCCCAGTTTGGCATTCTCCTCATTACCTGTGCAGGTCTCTCCATTTCTAACAGGGCTTGAGAAAGAAAATGACTTTAGGAACCTGAAGAATTTGCTTTCGTTTCACAGGGAACCGGTGTTTTTCCAGACACGGATTATCACTTTTAAAGCACTAATCATCCATCCATCTCTCTGTTTTTATCTGTGACCTTGCCTCTGTCTTTCTTTCTCTGTTTTTAAACTTTTTATTTTAGAAATATTCAAGTATGTACAGAAACGGAAGAGTCCAGTGATGTGCCTGTCACCCAGACTTTGTTAACAGTTACTAATACGTGGCCCATGTTGCTTCATGTTTACCTCCTCCCCCAATTAATTTAAAGCAGACTCTAAGCAGCATATCATTTTATTTTATTTATTTACTTTTATTGAGATATAGTTGATATATAATATTATATAAGTTTCAGGGGTACAACACAGTGATTCACAATTTTTAAAGATTTAAATTTTTATTTTCCAGCCATGACTTTACTGTTATATAGATTCGGAGTCTCTGCAAAGTAGGCAAATATTACATTTGTTTGGGTTGATTTGTAAGTTACTCGTTTTAGAGGAAGCAAACCAATAAGGAAGGACTCAGAACTAGTCAGATGAGGTGGACAAGTGATAATCCTGCAGGAGGAGCAAACTCTGGCTTGTTCTCGGAGATGTTTTGACTCCTTTTTTTGGATGGCAGCCTTGGACGCTTTGAAGAAGCTCTGGTCCACGCCCTACATTCCCCTCCCAGTATGAAGGGCTGCCCTGCTGTGGAGGGTGACGCCTTACTGAAGGGTGCTCTGCCTGGTGGTGGCAGGTGGTTCAGTGGCGGAAGTTGAAAAGAAGCAGGTTTTGGCTCAACACAGAGTTTCAAGCAGCAAGGCAACAGAAAGGGCTTCTTGTCGGGGGTCAGCTTGTCTTGTGGCAGGATCAACATTCCTCAAGAGATGTGGTAGAAGGCTTCCTAAATGTGGGTGGTGAGATGGATCTGATGACTTCTGCTGACTCCCTCCCAGCCTGGGCGTAATCCAGCCTTGACTGTCCTCGTAGTGCTTAGCATAGAACTCAGCGTATGTTAGAAGGTCAAAAAGGATTTGTTTGATTCTGGTGACTTTACCGAATGGTCCTTGCCCAGAGCACTTTTGCAGCCTTGCTTCTCAGGTAACTAGAAAGCCCACTCCTTAAGTGAGGTGTCAGTAAGTTGAAAATTATCTTTTATTTATGACCACTTGAAACATTTGAGTCCTGACGTGGTAGCCTATTGATTTGTATAGTAAATATGATAATAGTTCATAAAATATGACCATATGTGAACAAAGAAATTAATGTATCTTCAACTCATTCTTCAGAGATGCAAAAAAGAAACTGAGGCTCGCTCTTTGTTCTGCGGATTCTGTTGCTTTCCCAGTGCTAACCCATTCAACAAGGAATGGTTTACCAGACCATACAGACCCAGAAGGTAAGTTGCTGCCTGATAGCTTATTTTTTCCTATATTTATACGTTGAACCATATGAATTGCCAGTATTCAACTGTATTTAAACTATACAGCAGGGCTTCCCTGGTGGCACAGTGGTTAGGAATCCACCTGCCAGTGCAGGGGACACGGGTTCAAGCCCTGGTCCGGGAAGATCCCTCATGCCGCGGAGCAACTAAGCCCGTGTGCCACAACTACTGAGCCTGTGCTCTAGAGCCCACGAGCCACAACTACTGAGTCCGTGAGCCACAACTACTGAAGCCCACGCACCTAGAGTCCATGCTCCGCAACAAGAGAAGCCACCACAATGAGAAGCCCTAGCACCGCAATGAAGAGTAGCCCCCGCTCACCACAACTAGAGAGAGCCCGCACGCAGCAACGAAGACCCAACATAGCCAAAAATAAATAAATAAAATAATAAATTTATTAAAAATAAAAAAATAAACTCTACAGCAGTTCTGTACAGTTCAATGTAATACATTTATATTAGCTATCAGTTAAGGGCACTTTGATTATTGATGGCTCATTAAAATGTTCTCTGATTGATACTGCTTAGTTCTACTGATACAAGCGTAATTGACATCCCAAAGGCTGAGGGATGACCTTCAGCTTATGAAAAGCCTGTGGAAATTCTCAACAATAACAGAATTTTTATTTTTTTATTTAGACAATGAAATTGTCTGCTTCCTAAAAGTTCAAATAGCTGAAGCAATTAATTTACAAGATAAAAACTTAATGGCTCAACTTCAAGAAACAATGCGTTGTGTGTGCCGCTTTGATAACAGGACTTGTAGGAAACTACTGGCTTCTATCGCTGAGGACTATAGGTAATTATACCCCACATGTTTCACTTATACACCTCTTTTCAGCTGCAGGTATTTTCTTCTCAGTCCTTATTTCAGAAATGAATCTAGGCTCACCACAAAGTGCTTGGCTATGTTTACCTGGATGTAGATTTCCAAGGAATGCATTTGGCTATTTAGTCTGGAAATGTAGTTATAAATGAGCATCTCTTCCTAACACAGAGTGCAGTTTACTTCAGCTTTGCCCCACCTTTAGCGGAGGGGACACCAGGATAACTAGGATATCATTTCCCTTTTTTAGAGGGATAGAAAAGACTGCATCCTTGGACCAGGGAAGCAGGTGTAAGTCTTGGAATCACTACCCTTTGTCTGTTGCCAGTCCCTTGCTGACATTAAAATGTAGTTGAGAAGCTTAGGAAGTAAAGAGACTTAGGGAATGGGTGCTCTAATGATTGCTACGTTTAGACTATAAGCAAGTGGTATGTTTAATGATCTAGCAGTATATTAATCTGTATTTTGTTGTCATTTTAGTCATTGTAGCAGTCAACTTCCTGTTAAGTATGAGGTTCTACCAGCATGGAGACTGCTCCAAAATAGCAGACCAACGATGCAAAGGGACTTAGCGATGTTTAGGGAATTAAGGGGCTAAGTGTTCAGCCCAGTAGATGATGTTCTTGACACACATGCAGAAGAGTTCTGTTTCTTTCTTTTTTTTTAATTGATTTACAATGTTATATTAGTTTCAGGTGTACAACATAGTGATTCGCTTTTTTTTTTTTACCGATTATACTCCATTTAAAGTTGTTATAAAACATTGGTTCTGTTCCCTGTGCTGTACATTACATCCTTGCATCTGGTTCTGTTTCTTGATCTGGAGCATAATTAGTCCTCAGGATGGTTGTCTGCAGCCTGACATGCTAATTTGTAAAACCAAAGTCTTCGGAGTAGTTTTTTCATTTAAGGAAAAATCAGGACTCTTAGTCTCCGAAGAAAGTGTGCACTGTGTATGTCTGATGTCCTGCAGAGCATATTTCCTTTTAGGAAAAGGGCCCCCTATATTGCTTACCTCACTCGTTGTCGACAAGGACTGCAGACCACGCAGGCTCACCTGGAGAGGCTACTGCAAAGGGTTTTGCGGGACAAAGAGGTGGCCAATCGATACTTCACCACTGTCTGTGTGAGGTTGCTGCTTGAGAGCAAAGAAAAGAAGATCAGGGAATTCATTCAAGGTAACTAGAGACCTTTAGGTTAAGCTGTATGTTATTGGGAAGATTTGGGAATTTTTCTTTTGCTGCTTTTTTTGAGTACCTACCTGTCTAAGAGAAGTTCCTTGAATTAGCAATTATTTCTTAGTTATTAAACCTTGATGTCAAACCAGTAAATTCCATGTTTATCCTGGATTGAATATCTATAGTTTATTAAAAAGTTGGGAGAGGGCTTCCCTGGTGGCGCAGTGGTTGAGAGTCCACCTGCCGATGCAGGGGACACGGGTTCGTGCCCCGGTCCGGGAGGATCCCACATGCCGCGGAGCGGCTGGGCCCGTGAGCCATGGCCGCTGAGCCTGCGCGTCCGGAGCCTGTGCTCCGCAACGGGAGAGGCCACAGCAGTGAGAGGCCCGCGTACCGCAAAAAAAAAAAAGAATTCTAATAATTTCCTATTTGAAATTATTCAAATACTGTATTTTAAAAATTATTATTTTGCATTTGGAGACTTTCAGAAACTCACGGCAGCTGATGATAAAACTGCTCAGGTGGAAGATTTCCTGCAGTTCCTTTATGGTGCCATGGCCCAGGATGTCATATGGCAGAACGCGAGTGAGGAGCAGCTTCAGGATGCCCAGCTCGCCATTGAGCGAAGTGTGATGAATCGGATCTTCAAACTTGCCTTCTACCCTAATCAGGACGGGGACATACTCCGTGACCAGTGAGTGCTTCTAAGCGTAGCGGCCTGTGTTGGACTAAGTAGGAATATACCAGCCAACCCCCTTATTTTAGACAAGCTGCACGTGAGACTTAGTGTCTGAGTGGTGAAGGAAAAAATACATGTTACCTTTTTTCACCCATCAGAGTTATCAGAAAGAATGAAAATACTCTGTTTTCAGAGATGTGGGGAATCAGGCTGGAGGGTGTATAAATTGGTACGGCCTTTGTGGAAGGCACTGCTGTTTACTGTGTCTCAGCTGTTCTTCCCTTCTTTCTTCTACCTACTCTTATCCTTCAGATCTTCACTCAGACATCACTTCCTCGGGGAAACGTTTCCTGGCCTTTCTGACTAGGTTAAATGCCCTGTCAGCCCTCCCTCAGGCCTGAATACCTTCCTTTAGCACTTGCCACAGTTGCGGTTTTACATTTGTTGGAGGCATGGTTTCTCAAGCTGGCACTACTGACATTTTGGGCCAGATAATTCTTTGGAGTGGGAGGCTGTCCTGTGCATTGTAGGACATTTATCAGCATCCCTGGCCTCTACATGCTACAGGCCAGTAGCACCCTGCCACGTGTGAGAACCAAGGGTGTCTCCAGACATTGCCAGATGTCCCTTGGGGGCAGAATCGCCCCTGTTCCTGGCCACTGGTTTGTGTGATCGATTGATGAATGCCTGTATCCCCCACTGGATTGTTCCCTCTGTGAGAGCAGCAGCATAGTGCTTTTATTCATCACTCCATCAGGGCATCCAGCACAGTGCGTGACTTCTATTATAATATATACTTATTGTTTGTTTGGAATGAAAAGTTATATATTTGAAAATCAAAATATCTGGAATTGTATGGTATATGAATTATATCTCAATAAAGCCTATTCTTAAAAGTAAACCTAAAAAAATTAATCTTGAAAAAAAATCTGGAATGATAACAGTGGTTATTTTGGGGTAATGAGGCTATGGATGACTTAGCTTTTTTTTTTTCCTCTTCTGCATTTTCTTGACCACTGCTTTACGATGCTGTTTCTGCCCCAAGCATGTTGAGATGGCCACCGTGCCCCGAGCAGTGACATGGGCTCTCTCTGTGGGCGACTCTCAAGGGCCCATGTAATAGGGTGGGGCATTGGTTGTTTCCATAAGATTTTTTTTTTCATGGAAATTTTACAATATTGTATGTACATTTGAGAAAGTTCACTTTCCTGTGGGTGGGTTAGGCTTATTCCAACCTGCCTCTCTCGCTTGTTCATAGTCTCAGAGGCTTTTTACCCCTCCCCAAGTTTCTGTGTGGAATTTGCCAAATGGGCCCTGTTTTCTTTCCAGAGCACCAGTTTTTGGCTTCCACAGTGGGATGAGGAATGGGGACATTCAAACTGTACTTACTGAAAAGAGCACCTTTGAAGCAGGTTCTTCCTACCCTCCCTTCCGTGGTGTTTCTGTGGGTTTGTAGAGTGGAGAGTTAATCCTGTGTTCTGGAAAGAACACTCGAAGTCAGGAAAGCTGGGTTTAGTCTCTGCTCCCTCCTAACCACTGTGTGGCCTTAGGCAAATCCTTCTCCTTTTTTTTTTTTTTTTTGCGGTACGCGGGCCTCTCCCGCCGCGGAGCACAGGCTCTGGTCACACAGGCTCAGCGGCCATGGCTCACGGGCCCAGCCGCCCCGCGGCACGTGGGATCCTCCCGGACCGGGGCACGAACCCGCATCCCCCGCATCGGCAGGCGGACTCCCAACCACTGCACAACCAGGGAAGCCCCCTTCTCCTTTTTAAGCCTAGTTATTGTCATCTCTGAAATGAGAGGTGGAGTGTCCTCATAGTCCCTTGTCTAAGCATCTCTGATCTTTGGTTTCTGACCCCTGATCCCTCTACTTCCTCTTGGCCTATTTACCAGTTAGTTGTCCAATTAGCTTCTAGGCTAAGGGATCCTCTGCTTTCTCCCTTGGAATGCTGTCCTAGTCCAGGAAAGGAGGGCTTCTCTACTCTTCTCCCTGCATCCCCTTGGCTCACTCAGCATTTCTAAGCAGATCCTAAATAGGAGATTTTTTTTTTGACAAGACAGAGTACTTACAGCTAAGAGATAGTCTCAACTGTATTTGTAATCTGTATCTAGAAGTAAGTTTAAAACATTTTAAATGTTTTGAAAAACATCAATTATGACTATCGGTGTACCTTATTTTCTGAAATATATATTTACTTATGTATTTTTTGGGGTTTTCAGAGTTCTTCATGAACATATTCAGAGATTGTCTAAAGTAGTGACTGCAAATCACAGAGCTCTTCAGATACCAGAGGTAATACAGGTTTATATAGTGTGGGTGGTATTATTTAATTAAAAATTGCTTGGTATACCATGTGCATGTTACCAGTTTTTCAAGGAAGCAGAATGTAATAAGTTGTACAACACTGCTTGCACTAGATGCAGTTTGGTCTAACTGTAAAGTTCTCAAAGGTCCTTCCACGGATTAAAATTCCCTGGCATGGGAAGGGACCTTAGTAGTGGAGAGGAGGGAGGGCCAGCATGGAGGAGCCCCTGCCCTGACGCCAGCCCCTGCAGGCGGGTCTTCCTGTCCATAGCTCTGCTCCTCCTGGCGCAGCAGTGCTCTGCACTGATGCTTTTATAGTCACGTTTCTGCAGGAAAGTCCCATATGAAGAAGGGATCCGGTGGTACTTCAAAGAGTGTGAAAACTACTGTCCAGGAGAGGGAATTGAATCTGAATGTGACCTCAAAATTACCTTTTAGTTATTGATATTAGCATTTTTGTCTGTCATACAACTCTTACAAAATCTGAAAATAGGAACGTTTTAGGTATACGAGTTTTCTGGTTGTTTTATTAAAATCCAAACATGAAGGGGACTTCCCTGGCAGTCCAGTGGTTAAGACTCTGTGCTCCCAATGCAGGGGGCACGGGTTCATCCCTGATCAGGAAACTAAAATCCTGCATGCCGCATGGCGTGGCCAAAAAATAATAATAATAAAATCCAAACATAAATTGGCATAAAATTTTTAATTGTCTTCGATTTCTAGAACTACTGCAACAAAGGTACATATTAATTTTTAAAGTATCTTAAAAGTAGCTTGTTTGTGCTTTTGGAATCAGCTACAATACAGAGATAAGTTCCATTCTAGCTCTTTAAGAAAGATAAATGTTTGAAATTTTATGAGTTCTAGGTTCTGTGTTATCATATGCCTCTATTAATATATATCTGGGTGGTTTTTTTGTGGGGGGCCACGCCCGGGACTTGCGGGATCTTAGTTCCCCAACCAGGGATCAAACCCAGGCCCGTGGCAGTGAGAGCAAAGAGTCCTAACCAATGGACTGCCAGGGAATTCCCCTGGGTGGTTTTATCTTAAAATGCAAAGCAAATAATTTAAAAGTTTAAAAGTTAAGCTTCACTCCTAAGCGGGAGGACGGGGAGGAATCGCGATTTGGTTTTACTGGAAAAAGGGAAAGGCAACAGCCTTACCCTTCGGCCTCCTGATGTGGAGGTCGCTCTGTTCGCTGCACGTAGTTGCCATTTGATCCAAGATCTGTCTAACTGTCTCTGTGTTGTCTCACTTAGGTTTATCTTCGGGAGGCACCGTGGCCATCTGCACAGTCAGAAATCAGGACAATAAGTGCTTACAAGACGCCCCGGGACAAAGTGCAGTGCATCCTGAGAATGTGCTCCACGATCATGAACCTCCTGAGCCTGGCCAACGAGGACTCCGTCCCAGGAGCAGATGACTTCGTCCCTGTTTTGGTTTTTGTGTTGATAAAGGTGGGTCCCTCACTACTGTTAGTGAGAATAGTTTATTTGGTGTCCTGAGTCAGGTGGTGCAGATGTCACCAGATGTTAGAGACTTTGGCTCTTTTACAAGTTTCAAGCTCTGTGTTACCCAGAAAGGAAGTATCTAATGTCAAGTTTTGTTCTGTCCAGAAGTTAGGATTTTCAAAAGAAAGGAGGGGAGGACTAGATTGCTAGAACATTTTCAGCTTTTAAAGCAGTGCCTGAAGGTCTTGGTTGGAACTCAGTAGATAATTACTGAACGAAAGAATGAATGAGGGCAAGTTCTTTTTATCATGTTTGTTTTTTTAAGTAAATTTATTTATTTGTTTTTGGCTGCGTTGGGTTTTCGTTGCTGCACGTGGGCTTTCTCTAGTTGTGTCGAGTGGGGGCTACTCTTCGTTGCGGTGCGCGGGCTTCTCATTGCGGTGGCTTCTCTTGTTGCGGAGCACGGGCTATAGGCGTGCAGGCTTAGTTGCTCCAAGGCATGTGGGATCTTCCCGGACCAGGGCTCGAGCCCGTGTTCCCTGCATTGGCAAGCAGATTCTTAACCACTGCGCCACCAGGGAAGCCCTTATCATGTTTTTACCATCTTCTTTCTCATTGAATTCTTAAACTACTACATTTACTAATCATCTTTCTCCTCTTTTAGCCTCATATTTTGTAATTGTACCTTTTTTTTTTTTTTTGTGGTACGCGGGCTTCTCACTGTTGTGGCCTCTCCTGTTGCGGAGCACAGGCTCCGGATGCGCAGCCTCAGCGGCCATGGCTCACGGGCCCAGCCGCTCCGCGGCATGTGGGATCTTCCCAGACCGGGGCACGAACCTGTGTCCCCTGCATTGGCAGGCGGACTCTCAACCACTGCGCCACCAGGGAAGCCCTACCATATTATTTTTAAAAGTACTGACATTTCTTTTCTTTTTTTGACTTTAAAGTTGCATCATTTAAACGGTTTATTTTGAACATTTTGGTCGGGGGGTGGGGAACCATATGGTTTGGGTGCACACACCACCAAATAACTGCATCACCCATGTGTTCCAGTCAGCTCGGCCCTCTGTTGCTGTCTAAAGTATGTTTGACATATAGCTTACTAATTCTTAATGTTTGCAGTATTTCTGCAACCTGAACTCTATCTCAGAGTCAGAACCTGTAGGATCAATGTGTGATCAGCCTTCATAACTTTTCCTGTTGCCCATTGCTCCGCTCTCTTCCACAGGTGATGTGTTTAGTCTCTAGGCAGAGCCAGTTTAAGCTCCTTTGAAGGAGCAGGGCTTAGCCTGTCCTCCTAACTTAATACACCTGTCCTTTCTCTCCACATGAAGGTGAAAAAGCAGGAAATGTTCTGTGTTATCTCTTGCAGCAGAGGACATACTCTCTTTTTTAGTCCGTCCCCCCCCCGCAGCTGATTCTAGCTGGACTTAACTAACCAGATATAACTCAATTTGCCTACAGCATTTCTTTCCTTATCTAACATTCTGAAATCCTGGGATGTTGAGTAAATCCACTGGGATTAGTTCAGCCTCTTTAAGGACCAGGGAGGTCAAGTGCTTTGTTAGGATAGAAAGCTCTGGATAGTTCAGCTAGGATTAGAACCTGAGTAGCCTTTCCAGTACTGTTGCTACTCATAGTAGCTAGGGTTTACAGATTAGTTCCAGAAAGGATTTGGGGGATTATTTTCAAAAAGACTGGTATCTCTCTCTCTTTTTCTTTTTTTTGCAGCATGTGGGATGTGGGATCTTAGTTCCCTAACCAGGGATCGAACATGTGCCCCCTGCAGTGGAAACATGGAAAAAAGACTAGTATCTCTCTCCACAGAAAAACATTTGAAGATGTTACTGTAAATTATATTTGCAGAGCTATACAGCTGAGTAATTGACTCTTTTATTTTTCACTTCTCTAGGCAAATCCACCCTGTTTGCTGTCCACTGTTCAGTACATCAGTAGCTTTTATGCCAGCTGTCTGTCTGGAGAGGAGTCTTATTGGTGGATGCAGTTCACAGCAGCAGTGGAATTCATTAAGACTATCGATGACCGAAAGTAACCAAGACCAAGGCCCACCAAGGCAGCAGACTGTTAGGGGGGCACACGGATCTCTTAGAAAATGTACCAGCTGCTTTGAAGGCTGAAGATTGTTTTTGTATAATATTGTACAGTGTTGAGACCTTTTAAAACAGATCTTTACTAAACAGATTAATGAGCTAACAAGCAGGTTCTCTTTTCTTTGGGCTCTTTTCCTTTCTGAGTTGCATATTTCATTAATTTCTTGTCCCCAAGTAGAGACTAGTACTGCAAAAAGGGACCACATTTTTCAGGTATTTTGAAATACTGAAAAACAAAACAGAATCTCCTAGAAAATTCCTAGATTTCCGTTTATGGATACCCATTGTTTCTTTTCATTAAAAAAAAAAAGAGAGAGAGAGAATAGTACACCTCTTTTAAGGTGCTGTCTAATCTTATATGCATCTAATGGAAGGAAAATACCAGTTGCACTGAGGATCATAATAGTGGTGACATTAGCGGCATTATCTATAAATATACTCACCTAAATTGAAAAGCTAAGAAGTAAATGTAAATATAATATATATTTATATTTGATGTAATATGGACATCTTCAGATTCTAATAAACAAGGAATATTGCTGATAGTAGGTTGTCATGTACCCTCTTGTGAAATGGTTTCCTTGACAAAATTTAAGCTGAGCTTAAAAGCAAAAGGCGAACAAATGCACAGAAGTATTTATTAAAGTGTAATACAGTTTATTGAACTTTCTAGGTGTGGAATTTGATGCACAGGGCTGCCTTTGATGAAGGGTATAGGAATCACTGAGTACGTCACTTAGACATTTCTCACCATGGATGTCTTTGAGCCCGCAGTAGGAGATAGACTCTTTAATTGCCATACATTACATACAAAGGAACAGTAGATATCTAATACGTTCTTGTGGTACTTCTCATCTGAAATGCTAAATATAGTGTAGAAACCCCAAACAGAACTCCTTACAAACCTTTAACTGTAATATATTTTTGATGATGATTCACATTGAATGCACATACCAGGAATTCAGTGAATGTCATTTTATTAAAAACTAATTTGTATTGTCCGCTCTAGTGATACAAGTTTTACTAGTGATAAACTATTTTAATCAACCATACTATTCTTATGGGAAAAAGAATCTATTTTGGCAGGTTTCTGTGCCTTTGTTTCCCTCTTCTGAACAAAAGTATGTGTTTCTGTATTTTGGTTTGATTGTATGTTGATAATTAATCAGGAATGGGTTTTGGTGTCTGAGAAACTGGCCAAGGAAGCCCACCAAAGCTTCAAGCACATAGGTCATCACTGACTGGTTACACTTTTTATGTTTCCTAAACATGTTTAGCTTCTTTTATAAAACTTGGTCCCCTACTTTGAGTCTCTTGTTGCTGGCAGCATTTCCAGGCATTTTTAAGGGAACTGTGGCCAACAGCCTTGAGCAGATGGGTACAGAGGCTGTCTCCTCCCTCTCTCCAGGAACTGTGTGCTCCATTGTTCCTAGAGAAGCTGGGTTTTCTTTATGCCTCGACCTCTTCGTGTTCCTTTATTCTAAAATGCCGAGATAACAAGTTGCATAGGAGTGTAGGATGTGGTTTCTGCCTTTTAGGGGGAGATCAAAATTAAAGTAGTACTAAAAAAATGTCCTGTGAATGTTGGATCAAGAAATCTGTGTTGAGTCATGTGCTTCATGGGCTGTAACTGTCAAGCTTGTCTAGGTCTTAGAAGTCAAATCCCATCATAAATACTTGACAAACTGTCTATCACTATTTCTAAGGCCTAGGGGGAGTTTAGCATTTGATTCAATAAATGTTAAGTCAATAGAAGACTTGGAATAGTTGAAATTCATTGTTTTGGGATTTAACTCATAGGTCAATGAGAGATTTCTCTCCCCCATGATGGTTACTAAATCTAGTCCATGTTGTCACTGTGGAAATAAATGTGAAGATGTGGACATTGCACAGGGCTCTTTTCTGTGGCAGAGAAGGTGGTGAGTTTGGGGTGGTGGGTTTGTATTTTGTGGAGGCAGGAGATTGGACTCTGCAGTGGGCTGGAGATTGGGCTTGAGACAGTGTTGAGGGTAGGACCCCAGGGATTTGGCATCAGAGTTACACCTGAGGCATGTGGTGGCAGAGAAGCACAGCCCAGCTGTCTAAGCTGTTTTCCTCTGGAAACCTGTCAGGAGTAAGGACCACTTCAGCATCGACCATCACTGGTTTAATTTCATGACAGCGTTTATTATAGTGTTGATTTCTGAGTTTAGGAATTGGTAACTTTCTGCATGGCGGTGGTGGGCTGTGAGGTAGGGAGTAATTTGATTTTGCTCTTTCAGGAAAGAGGAATAGTTGTTCTTTAGATGTTTCTTATCACACTTCCTCCCGGTACATAGTTTATATGAAGGATTGTGCAAAAGTATAAAATCACATATAGGAAACATTCGGTAGCCACCGATTATTACATGGAATTTACAAAGGTAATAAATGTTAAATGTTCACTGAAATCTTGTGGAATTGTGTAATGAAAAATCAGTTTATATTTTGTATTAATACTCTGCTTCTGGAGACAAGTAATAGAAATACAGATTGAAGATTGTCCTTGTAAAATTATTATTTTTTAAATCTAGTAAACATTTTGTTTTCTTTCTCTACTTTAGGTCAAATCTCAGCCACAGTTACTGATTTCTCCTGCTTTTTCTTTTTAAAAACCTGCTTAGGGAAGCCTTTTTTATACAGATATGAAATCGCTGTAAGAGGATTAGGCTTTGTGAAGGGTCGAAAATAGATGTGGATGTGGTGCATGGTTTTTCTTTCCCTGTTGTGTCCTGGAAGCCTTTAATGTAGACTTTCAACATACATGTTCCTGAGATGCATAAGTGAGAGAACAAAAACCCGCGCCAGACCGTGAGGAGGCCACGTTCTGGCCACGAGAAGCTGTAGCTGACTGCGTGCCAGTCGGCACCGTTTCCCCATTGCCTGCCATGGGAATTCCATGGGCCAAGGGAAGGTCGATGTTGTGAAGTTGTAACACTTCCTCTCTCTGATGAGATTGAGTGTGAAAAAGGAAAGTAGGAAACGCTTGCTCAAAATTGTTAATGGATTGCGTAACAGTGATAGAAACGTTAGCGGACTCAGCTTCCTGCATTTGTGTGTGTCCTAGACTTTCTCTTCCCTCCCCATTCCTGCTTTATTTCTTAAGGAAAAGTCTGCCCTGTTTTTAGTTCTTTTAACTCTAGTAAGTTTATCCTATGTGTAATGGCCATACTTTGGGGGGCGGGAGGGTGGGAATCAGAAACAGTCTTGAAGCTCAAAGAATTTTCTGTGAGTAGATGAATAGTGATGAGCTATTTGAGATGCTTTGAATGCCAAAATGCTTGAGAATGTTGCCAGATTAATAATCATTTAATATATTTTAGAGTGTAGGTTACCCAAGGAGTAAGGGTGACCGGGAATAGCTTTATTACTCTTGAGAATACTTGGAGAAAGGAAGATGCAGTTTGCTTGAGCATCAAGGTGGGTGCGGTTGAGCTGTGGGGTCACCACGGAGCCGCGTGTCCTACAGGCCTGTGCTCTGCGCAGGTTAACTTCACGAGAGAGGAAGTCCTCTACACTTGGCTAATAGCAGACAGTGTGGGCAGGGGCCACACGCCTTAAGAATTCACCTCTGCTGAGTTGATATCCTGTCTTGTCTACTGTATTCTTGTGCTTCACCTGTATTCAATAGCTCTGTACTGCCTCCTCTCGAAACAGATAAAACCTTATATAAGCCTCAGTTAACGAGCTTGCACCATCTTGTATATGTACAGGAAACCCATCATGTCTCCTAATGTGGTTACTCATGTATGATATCGTGTAAAATTGATTAAAAAAGGGAGAGCAGTTGAATTCATTGGGTTTTATGTTTCCATCATCTATTTTGTATTCAGAGCGTTTCTGAAAATTTCTTTGACTTCTCAGATATTACTTAATGTTCTCCATGAATTCACACCTGTCTTTTTCATCTGAACATCTAAGGGTATTTGTGAAGTGCAGTACAGGAAGGAATTAGAGTCATCCAGCAGTTCCTGAAGAGATGGTGAACGTTTACTCTTTTAAGCCGGTTCCCGTCTGACCCCTGTATCTGTTCATCAGCCCTAGTTCTGAGCGCAGAAGTTCTGATCACGGTGGTCACGAAGCCTTTATTAACCTCAGCTGAGGGGAGTTTCTGTTAGCCAAGGAGCCCTTGTATCGGAGGCAAGCTCACTCCACTCGCTGGTGGAAAGGCGCTTTCCCCATATTGATTGCACTTCATTTGGAAGGGAACACTTAAAAATTGGATTAGGGCTCAGTTTTCATTCAGCCTGTTCAGTATTAAAATTAATACTGTGACTTGCCTAGAACTGAAAATAGAATTCAACGTTTCTTGCCAACTTGGAATTACCTGTGTCACCTGGACTCTTGTTATATTTGTGCCCACTCAACACTCTCTCTAAGTAACTGGCTCTGCAGCTTTTCCCAGAGGATGCAGAGCTAGTGATGGTGTTTAGCTAGGCCTCCCTGCAGTGCTGCCTGGAATACGTGAAATCAGGACGGAAGCTCCTCCTGGCTGTAATGTGTCCTCTACCTAGAGATTTAAGTATTCATTGAAAAGCTTTTGCTTCAGTCGTTTCATTCCAGAAGAATCCTACTCCATCTTCTTAGGGTATCAAAATGCAGTACATAGACTTTTAAAAAAATTGATCGAAGAGTCTGGAAAATCTCTGGTTGTGGGGATCCAGCAAACATCTTTCACATTTTGTGCTAAAATGGAAAAAGCTCTCAGTTCCCAGTCACCGAACCTGCTGTAGACAGTGCACATGAAAACCATGGTAATCTTACCTCTGTTAACTAGGAATTCAGCATATTGCTGGCCAAAAACATTAAATTTTATGCTCCTGTGAAAAAAAGTATCCAGTGTGATTTTTTAAAATAGAACATTTCATTTCAGCTCCCCTTAGCCCTCCTAGTTTGTAGTTTTGACAAAACTTTTGTTACCAAGGCTGTTGGTTAATATACATAACTGCTGATGGTTCATATCAATAATTCCTGGTGAATTCAGTCAAGGGAGCTATCTGATCTGACTCACTCTGACCAAATGGATTATAACCTTTGGGGGTGGCACCCAAAACAGGTCCATTATTAAGTGCCCTAGGGAGTTCTAGAAACCAATGTTTTCCAGACTTCACTGTTGAGAATCATCTGGTACTCTTGTTGGTAAATCAGAACCCATAGGGGATGGGACAGGAATCTTTCAACAAGTACTCCAGGTGACTTATTCTCACGGAAGTTTAAGGAGCACCGTGAGTCAGCATTTCACAAAGTATGGACCAGTGGACCACCTGCACCGTCCACCTGGGGATGATAAACTGCCAACTCATTATCCCACCCCAGGCCCATTGAATCAATTTTGGGAGAAAAGCCTGGGAAAAAAATCTGCATGCCTAGCAAACTCCCCTTCTGACTCTCACTAAAATTTGTGATCTGTGAAAAAGGTGTTCAATTGCTAAAGGCTTAGTTAGCTCTATGTCCCTAAGGGGTCTGAGGGAGGAAGTCCCTTTTAAAGGATAAAGGACCTGGCATCCAGTCCATATCCTTTAATGACAGGTGTTTTTTTTTAATTTGCTTAAATCTAAGTATTATCTGTATTGATAATCTGTCTGGTTATGTAAAAACTTTCTTTCCCAAACCTCAAACTGCTAAACATCTGATGATCCTGGTGTTCAAATTTCTGTATGAAATCTTATTTGTCTAATCTTCCTCATTGTTTTAGCTTTTAACGTGGCTGTTTCATTTCTGTTGTGTTTAGTTTCCATTCATAAGTGGTGTCCCATGTAAAATAACAGCATTGGTTCCGGCAGCCTCTGGCCTCCGAGTGGACTTTTGCCCCCAAAGGGCAGCCTGGCCTGCCCCCTGCTGAAAGTGAGAGAACCTGTAAGCAGCGAGCATCCCCTCCTATTTCTGGTCCCCTCAGTCGCTATGTGGGTTCCAACTCCTCCCTCTTGCCTGCTCACTTTAATCAGTAACAATCCCTGTTTTCCTTGTGGCTGTGATGGTGACAGTTGAGGCTGAGTCTGCTGCAGCTTAGGGGTAGCAAGCTGGGAATGAGCCAGCCTGGTGGGGAGGAAAACTGGAAGGAGGTGCGTGCATAAGAAAATAACAGGCGATAGGAAGGGGAGGTGCTAAGGCCATCCTCCTAGCACAGTGTCACAGTGATGCTCAGAAACACCTCCTCCACAGCAAAACTGGGCCACACCAATGAGACTAGAGAAATGTTTTCCCTTTCTGGATCACTCTTGCCACTTACTGGAAAGCCACAGGTTTCAAGTGGTGTGTGGTTGTAATACCAGGTCCAGGGGCCTGAAGACGGTTCTAATCTTAGATCTGCCACTAACCAGGTCTAAGGCAAGTGAAAACCTCTTTGAAGGGCTTTTTCTGAGTTGGGCTTTATTACCTTAGTGATCCTGGACATCCAGTCTTGGTGAATATATATGTATATATGTACATATACATATGGATGTATGAATATGTATATATATGCATATATGTACGTGTATACCTGTGTATATACACACACGTGTATATGTGTGTATATATATACACACACACACATATATATGATTTTGAAATATTTCTCCCATGCTAGCATTTAACTGAGGGATGTAGTAAACTGCAGTGGCACTACACAAGTTGCCAGAAGGACCATGGGTGTTTGGAAGCCCTGATGGAAGAGGCTGCCCAGTGAGCTGACCCAGGGAGGGACTTTAGACTCCAGCCAGTGAACACAAATTTAGGCACCAAGCTTCTTTCTAATCTGGTTTAATGAACTTGAATCAGGACTGATTTTTTTTTTACATCTTTATTAGAGTATAATTGCTTTACAATGGTGTGTTAGTTTCTACTTTGTAACAAAGTGAATCACTTATACATATACATATGTTCCCATATCTCTTCCCTCTTGCGTCTCCCTCCCTCCCACCCTCCCTATCCCACCCCTCCAGGCGGTCACAGAGCACCGAGCTGATCTTCCTGTGCTATGCGGCTGCTTCCCACTAGCTATCTACCTTACGTTTGGTAGTGTATATGTCCATGCCTCTCTCTCGCTTTGTCACAGCTTACCCTTCCCCCTCCCCATATCCTCAAGTCCATTCTCTAGTAGGTCTGTGTCTTTATTCCTGTCTTACCCCTAGGTTCTTCATGACATTATACCCTGAGAAAACCATAATTCAAAAAGAGTCATGTACCAAAATGTTCATTGCAGCTCTATTTACAATAGCCCGGAGAGGGAAACAACCTAAGTGTTCATCATCGGATGAATGGATAAAGAAGATGCGGCACATATATACAATGGAATATTACCCAGCCATAAAAAGAAGCGAAATTGAGCTATTTGTAGTGAGGTGGATAGACCTAGAGTCTGTCATACAGAGTGAAGTAAGTCAGAAAGCGAAAGACAAATACCATATGCTAACACATATATATGGAATTTAAGAAAAAGAAAAAGGACTGATGTATTACGGGTGACAAGACACAGGCCGGGTAACCCTGGAGTAGCACTCCTCCCCGACAGCAGCCAGCGGGGCACAGGGGCAGCACTGGCTCTGCCTCGATATCCCAGGAACACACGAAACACCTGTGAGCACAGAAACCACTCCACCTGTTTTTAACTAAAAGGTTCCCTTGTGTGCTTAAGTCTGTGCTGCTATGATCATGAATAATAAAAACAGTGACACAGTTTCTGAAACTTCCCTTTATATTGTTGACTGAAAAAAAAAAAACCACAGCATGAGAGCTGTGAGTCCAGTTTTGTTTGGGGACTTACTAAGGAGACAGCTCTCAAATAGCTCTGAGGAACTGCTCTGAAGAGTAAGGGCAAGGTCAGTATAAGTATGATTTTGGTGGAGGGGGTACGTGCAATCAAGCACACATCTCGGTAGAAGGTTGCCGCTAGTCAGGAAAAGCGAATGTCTCCATCAATGATTTTAGTGCTTTTCTAGGTATGAGAAGATGCAAGAAATTGGGTTCATAAACTTTTCTCCTGAAACTACCTGAAGGCCTGTTCTGCCAGTTTTCCCAGAGCACAGAGCACCTCATTCCTGATCTCCACCCTGAAATCCTTTCGGGGCTGTGTTGAAGGTCAGCGACTGCAGTGGCTAGTGACCTAATTATAGAACCAGATGGCGAGTGACTTTTTAGTTGTCAGTACCCTTCTGGATTTGGATATTTCAATCCTTAAGTGCCCTACCCCATCCCGCTTCTCCTGTTCCTCACTGCCCCCAATCCCTGGATCGCTCACGCCCCCTGGAGAGTCTACTGAGGAAGCATCTCCAGTGTGCTCACTACCACAGCTTTTTCTCACCTCCATTATCACAATGACCCCCCTGACTGGTTCCCATGCCTCCCTTCCCCCACCCCTTCCTCCTAGAGTTAGTTAAGTCTGATCAGATTCCTCTTCTGCCCAAAAGCTTTTCCTTCCTATTTTGTTTCCAATCTGGATTTTCATCCTTATGCCTCTGTCCCTTCTTCCCCTCCAGCTCCACTCTTACCCCTCAAACCTCTCATCTTTACCCCGAAGTAAATCATGCTTTGCCTGCATCAGCTACAAATTGGCACTTGCCGTCTGCCTCTACAAGGATCAAATTATGAGCCGCTGCAGCTGCTGACCTTCAACACCACCTGAAAGGAGTTCAGGGTGGAGGTCAGAAATGAGGCACTCTGCGCACTGGGAAAAAACTGGCAGAACAGGTCTTCAGATAGATTTTCAGGAGATGATTTTATGAGCCCAATTCTTGTATCTCCTCGTATCTAGAAGAGCACTAAAATCCTTCCTGGTGATGTCTGCTCGTGACTAGTAGTAACCTTCACTAGAGACTAGCAGAAACCTGCAAAAAATATGTGCCTGACTGCATTCACTCCCCCTTCACCAAAATCACGTATATACTGACCTTCCCCCCTACATCTGTGGAGCAGTTTCTCAGAGCTATCTGAAATGCTGTCTCCCGGGCCATGGTCCTCATTTTGCCCCAAATAAAACTTAACTCACAACTCTCACGTTGTGCTTTTTTTTTTTTCCGGTTGACACCCGCCTCTGAGCCTCCGCCTTTGCTGACTCCTCTGGTTCCAACACTCTCCCTAACTACCTTCTCCTCCAGCCTCCAATGGCTCCCTGGGGAGGAAGACTCCCCAGATTCTGCCATCCTTCCCGTTCTCTCCAAGTGGGCTCATCCCCTCTACACTTCTCTACAACGTAGTGCTCTCTCTGGAGCCTGTGCTCTCTTTGGGTACGTCCTACTCCAAATGGCAGGTGTCCCCAAATGTCTGCAGACGGGGGTGGGTGAGAAGCCAGACAGTAGCCCTTGGATCAAGGATTCCGCTCTCTTTTCCTCCCCAATTCGGCCCCTGCCGGGACAGGGGCTCTCCCTCCCCTGCCTTCATGTGGTCCGGGGCCGGGAGCTCTTCATGTCCTCAGGGAAGAAGACTCCGCGCCCCAAGGCCTCCATCTCCACCGGGGAGTTGGAGGTGGGTGCAGCCTCGCGGCAGCCCCTCCCCGCCGCTCGCGCGTGTGTCCAGCCCGGGCTCCCTCCCGCGGGCCGCCGCCCGGCTGGGACCACGCACCCCCCCCGTGGGAGAGGACGGGTCACCGAGGTGGTCCCTGCCCAGACCCGAGCTGGATAAGGAGCGCGGCAGACAGCGAAGTGCGGGCACAGCGGCGCCAAATCCCTGGCGGCGGGGAGCTTGGGGTGGGGGTGGGGGGTGGGGGTCAGGCTGGTCGCCCAGGATGCCCGGGTTGTCCAACTCCAGCCGGCCCGCAGGTCTGGAGACTGCAGGACCCTTGGCGGGGCCTCGGCGGCTCCTTCTGCGTCCTGTGTTGCGCTCGGGGCCGCAGGCTGCCCCCGGGGAGCCGGGGCTGGGGTCATGCCCTTCCTACCCCTCTTAGCAGTCCAGATCCCGGCGCCAGGTGGGGACCGAGGATATGCCACACTGTCGCCTGTCCGGTGTCTGCTCCCCGCCCCTTATGAAGCACGGGGCTGGGATGGAGGATCCCAGGTGCCCTATGGAGCCCACCTGCAGCAGCCCTGAATCAGGCCACGTGCGGTTGTCTGTTTACACTGCCTCCCCATCCTCTTTGTTCCGCAGGCGGGGGTTAATCCTACTCTGTGGAGAAGTAGGATTAATTATTATCCCTATTTATTTATTACTTTAGGTGGAGTCTACAAACTGGTGTTCTCTGGGGGCAACAGTACCATGTTCAGTAGGAAATCCTGGGATTTGAACCCAGGGCAGCATGGGTTCTTCCCCAGGGGCATCCCAGAGGTTCCAGTGGTGGTGAGAGAGGGCTGTGGCCGGACCTTGCTGTTCCCTGAGTTGACGTCTGGACTGGCCGGTTTCGAGGCCCCTGCTTTGCTGTTGCTTGGGTGACATCTTGTGGACAAGAACGGGTACAAACCATTGGTGGCAAAGGCTGTGGCGTGAAGGCCCCTCTCAGGCCTCTCTGGACGAGGCGTCAGACTCCTGGACCCAGAAGCCCCAACCAGCCCCCCTTAATCGGACCTTTCACTGAGCTCTTTACTAGGACAGCTCTAGGTGGACCCCAAGACTCACCTGTGTCCCCTGCTCTAGACACACAAATATACCAGGTTTGTCTTGGCCCACCCCTTGTTGGGGCAAATAATAACCATTATTATAACAACCTAATGACAAGGTTATTATTCCCATTTTACAGGTGAGACATCAGCCCCGAGTCACATAGTCAATGAGTAACCAAGGCAGGACTTGAGCCCAGCTCTGTCAGGCTCCAGCACCTCGCCGGACACAGGGCTGAGAACTGCGGGGGTCCTTGCACCCCACTCTCCAGGTGGGTGCTGCTGAGGGGGAACGTATTATTGGTCACAGGAATGCCTTGAGTTTGGGGACCGTTTTCAGGTGCCAGGCACAGAGCTATGTGATTTACACGTCTCCTCACAGAACCCTCACCTGTGAGCCCCATGTTACAGATGAGGAATCTGAGGCTCAGAGAGGTGAAGTGGCTCATCCAAAGCCACACAGAAAATAAATGGCAGAGTCAGGATCTGATCCAGGTCTAGAGGATTCCTGAGTCCTTATTTTTAGCTACTGTGCTTCTTTGCAACATAGCATCCTCATAGGACTATGGGGGAATCATATAAAGCGGGAGTGGACGGAGCTTTGCAAACGGTGCCCCGATGGTGCATTATTATCCTGATCCTGGTGTGCACTTCCCCTTGTGTGTGTGAGCCCCTTGAGGGCAGGGCTGGATGCCTATGGCATCCCGGTACCCAGCATGGAGCCTGGCACCCAGTGGGCACCAGCAGTTGGACAGAATTTGAATCTCGGGAGCAGGG
Source organism: Monodon monoceros (assembly GCF_005190385.1). NCBI lineage: Eukaryota > Metazoa > Chordata > Mammalia > Artiodactyla > Monodontidae > Monodon > Monodon monoceros. The sequence continues at coordinate 103,308,493 of NW_021703782.1, forward strand.
AAGGCCTACTTCCCCACCCACCCCTACATGGCCTAGGTCCACTTCCTAGTGTTCAAGGCCAAGGCAAGGATAGTCAGTCTCTACCTCCCGATTCACTTCATTCAGAGGAAGGGGTGACCTTCTCTTCCTCCTTTGTTGTAATAGGCTGGCACCTGGACTCCCACGCAGGGCCCAGAGGGAGAGGGCTTTGTTGCCGGAGATCCCTCGCGGCCCCGGAGAAAGCAGCAGGGCAGGCGGAATATGAATGTGCCTGTGAACGCAGAGGAACAGATGAGAGCCTCCAGGTGACTGGGTGGAGAGGACCCACCGGGGCAGCCGCCTCCTCTCTGCGCACAGATTGAGCCCATGATGAAGATGAATGAAAACCCCTTTGCTGGAAAATGTGGAGGCAATCAAGACGGCTACCTGTGCCGAAGGGCCCTCCCACCAGCTCCGCGCAGGGAAATGTTAGGATTTGGAATTTCAGCACCAGCCACGTGGTTAGCACAGAAAGCCGGCAAAACTCATGATAAGCAGCCCCAATTACAGGATAGATGATACAGGACGCCCGTTAGCTTGGCAGGAGTTTGTGGACTCAAACAGTGGCTGCGGGCGGGTGTCAGGCAGCCCCTGCAAACAGACGACACCTTACAGAAAGAAAGGCAGCCCACATTGGTGAGGACCCTGGCCCCAGCGTGGACCCCTCAACAAGGCGGTCGTCACGACCAGAAGCCTTTCCTGAGAGCAGCTTTGGGGTTTTAAAGTCTGGATGAGGGTGAAGCGGGGAGATGATTTTGTGGGTTATCTAGCATCTGCTGACGAACACAAACCGAACTTGTAGCTTCCAAATTCCACACTGGGAGGCAGGGCTGATGACCACACTGTGTCTTCATCTTTCCGTGCTGAAAAATCCCAATTTTTCTCAATTTGTCCACTGCAGAGCAACGTGTGATCATTCGGTCTCATGCACCTTGGACCAGGAAGAAAGGTTTGCCTGGTGTATTAATATTGTCGACCAGATTGCAGGGGGCATGTTTAACTCACTTCAGGTGCTCTAGAAGCATTCGCACAATGGATCAGCTAATTACAAATCATGCCTATTTATTCATTAAACAGGGCCTGGGGGAAATTCAAAGAGGCAACACTGTCTTCACTTCATTCAATTTGCAGTCTGTGATTAAACGGAACGCAGCTGCAAGACTCCAGAAATGCTGCCTAATATCCACCTTTTTCCTGGTTCAAACGGACCCCTTCTCTGGGGGCCATTTCCACCCTCAAGTGGGGCCTTGTCATCATTCCTCAGCTCTTCAGACACTCACCGGCTGCCTGTGACTCCGGGCAAGTCCCAGCACGAGCCCATGACTCAGTTTCCTCATCTGTAAAGTGGGTTTGTGATCTTCTGGCTGTCGGGATGGGTGTTCAGTGGCTCTTCCAGGCCCCAGCCAGTAGCTGGATGGTGAGGGTTCCTTCCCTGCCCTCCTCCTCTGCCCCCTACACTCCTGGGCTGTCATTAAGAAGGAGGCCCCAGGGTCACCCAGACAGCCCTTGACAAGGAAAATCTGTCTGCTGCTACCCTGGGGACCCAGCACAGAGCCCAGCACCCACGGACTGCTTGTTCAGTGCTGGATGGGACTGGCCTGATGTCTCCTGTCCATGACCCTGGGCATCCAGGTGTCCCTCTGGGATAATGCTATGGACCGTCTCAGTTTGCCCAGAGCTGTGGGCTTTCCTGGGATGTGGGGTTTTTGAACTAAAACAGGGACAGTCAGTCACTCTGCTCTCAGAGCCCCCATGAAACTCTCCTTTTCCAAGTTCCCTAAAATAAACACAAACTTGAGCTAACTTTACCTTTCAGCCTTGCAAACGTCTGGGAGGCCCAAGAGTTATTTACTATCATCAATAAATTATAAGAACCAAACAGCCAACATTTGCTTAGCGTTTTCTAATCCACAGACTGCTTTTAATTTACAGGATGAGAGTTTCAGGCCTTCCTTTCCATTTACTCAGTGTCTGTGGACTGAGCCCCCAGGGCTGATATGGGAGATAGGACTTCAGGAGCTGAGGCAGAAGCACACTGGTCCTCTGTGAGGCTGCGGAGCCAGCAGCTTCTTGGATTCTGTGACCCTCAGCTCAGGTCACGTTTCTGTCCCTCCCTCCTGCCTCCGTTAGAGGCTTCCACATCTAGAAAGTATCCCTAGCCAGGAAGTAGAATATTAGCCTGAACCCTATGAAAGTACCCTTTTAGTGGAGCCCAAAAAGTCAAATATTAGCATTTTCATATGGTTCAGCCTAAGAGAGTAGTGGTGAAGTTCAGGCCATGATGCAACTTGAGACGACTTAATTTTTCTGAGCTTCAGTTTCTCATCTGAAAAGTGGGGCTCTTAATAAGTTCCTACATCCCAGTGTTGCTGTTGGAATTACACAAGATCATCCATGTATGGCATTTCAGTAATGCCTGGCACATAGTAGGTGCCCTCTGAATTAGAGCTTTTATTTTCAGACTGTATCTGTCATGTCGTTCATCTTTCTGAGTTGCCTGTGGTCAACCACGCAGCAGGCGCCCGACAAATGTTGATTGAATGAAGGAGTGGAAGTAAATGCGGCTCCCTCCGCTGGTGTTTCCCAAATGACCTTGAACTCGGATAGGCTGCTTCCCCCTCCGCCAAGCAAGGGGCTCTTCCTCTGCCCTCCCCCTTCTCTTGTGGCCTCTCTGTAAAGCACCCTGTTTCCCCCCCCTACCATGGCTCCCTGCGGGGGGTACTGATGGGTTGCAAGACATGTTTCCATCCCCCCTATGGTTTCTAAAACATACAAATCATTCTGGCTGCACTTCTGTGTTTCATTACAAGGAATGCACATTTGAAAACAACAGAGGGTGAGGTTTAAAAGCAACATGAAATTTTTATTACATATATCTCCAAATCTGCCATTAGGCCTGTCCCCGCAGTGTTATTGACCTTGATTCTTTCTCATTTGCATCCTGCATTTTTCATCCTTTGGAATATGGTGTTTTGGGACTTCTCCATCATTAAGTGGATTTACAGCAATTTCCCTGTGTGTTTTCTCCAAGGGATTCTGTTATGAGATGCACATTAAATCTCCATTAATACCTCATTATCCGACTGATAAGATTACCATGATAATGAGGCAGAAATTCTAATTGTTTCACATCTTATTGTGCCTTCCATTTAATCCTTTACTCTACCTGGAAGTTGGTCACAAGCTGGTGAGCACCAGGCAGAAAAAGACTTCCCAAATGGAGGACCGGAGGCTGGGATCATCGTGATCTATAGTGATTGAGAGAAAGAAAGGAGGTAGAATAGTGTTTAAATGAAGTTCCTGGGCCAAAAGTTTGGCGGTGGAAAAACCATCTGGGCTGGACCTAGTTGGATTTACAGAGCTCCTCTGCTCCAGTCCAATACACACTCACACACATGCACATGGATGCACACGGACACAGGTGCACATACAGACATGTGCTGAGACATGTGCATGCACTCACACACACATAACCACTCACACGTGTGCACGTAGGATACACACACACACACACACACACACACACACACACACACACGCACACACACACACACACACACACGGGCCCATACTCCGAGTTCAAAAGAGCCCAGCCTCTTGACCTCACGTTCCATTTTCCTACTGGCCTGGATCCCCTTCCAGACCATCCCTTACTCTGGAGCTTTCCGTGAGCCTGCCTTCCAGACAGATGAGCTAATTTGACAGAGTCAGAAGCACGAGGCCAGAAGACACTGGGGGAGGAGGAGGGAGGGACAGAGACAGGGGGAGAAGAGGCCTCTCCAAGGGAGAGCCTACCTAGGACCCCATGTGAGGGGTGCTCACCCCAGGGCATCTCCTGGCCCTCAGGTGTGCTCGTCTGCGTCACATCAGCTCCCTCTGTCTCTTGGGGAGGGAGGTCCCCTGAGAATGGTCCTGGAACCATTCCTCCACGGCTGTTCTGCTCAGAGTGCATTGAGCTTTGCACAGTCACCAGGAAATCCCCAGAGCGGGGGTACTTGGGCCACAGAAGAGCCTCTCTCTTGGACTTTATCCTGCCTTTCTGCTTGGAGAGCAGGCTCTCAGCCCTGTGGGAGCCCTACCTTGAGGCAGAAAGAGCGCATCCAAGCCCCTCCGGAAGGATGATGGACGCCAGTGGCACAGTGTCTGCGGCTGGAGAAACAGCGTGTCTGAGAGCCCAGTTCCTCAGGTGTCCTGAGGCCAGGCCTGGCCTGGAAGGCAGGAAGCTGAGCCACTTCCACAGACGGGAGCAGCGGTGTGACTGCTGGACAGGGACGAGCTTGCTGGTGCCAGACATTATAAACATAGCAATAAAAATGCAGTCTTTCTACAGTGATCTTAGGTTTAATGGCAAACCGGTGCTAGTATTCCGGTTTCCTTCTACATTAGTTTCCTAGGGCTGCCATAACTAAGTACCACAAACTGCGCGGCTTAAAACAACAGAAATGTATTCTCTCACAGTTCTGGAAGATACAAGTCTGAAATCAAGGTGTCAGCAGGGCTGTGCTCCCTCTGAGACTCTGGGTTGAATCCTTCCTGGCCTCTAAGCTTCTGGTGGTGGCTGGCAATCCTGGGCTTGTAGCTGTATCTCTCCCGTCTGTGCCTCTGCTGTCACATGGCCTTCTTCTCTCCGTGTGTCTCTCTCCTTTTCTTATAACGACACAAGTCATATTGGATTAGGTTCCACACTAATGACCTCATCTTAACTTGATTACATCTGCAAAGACTCTATTTCCAGATAAGACCACATTCACAGGTACTGAGGGTTAGAACTTCAATGTATCTTTTTAGGGGACACAATTCAACCCATAACACCTTCTGAAATATATCCATGTAATTAAAATGTTAATATTAGGTAAATACTAGTACAATTGGCAGAATTTATGAATGGGTTCTCAGATGTCGAGGTCAAGGTCTGGCCCAGATCTGATGACCCTTGCTATCCCATTTTCCATGGCAGTTGTAGAACCACAGATTGGTGGAACTGGAAAGGCTTCCTGAGACCAACCAGTTCAGCCTTATCATCTTCTTCATTGTACTTTAATTATTTCAATCCCCCCCCCAAAGTACATAGTTTACAAAAGTCAAATAGTACTAACAGCTCCTAACAAAAGCCAGCTGTCCCTTGACCCGTCCCTACCTCCTCCCTGAGTCCCTTTCCCCAAAGGCAATTACTTTAAAACAATCCATAGGCACGTAATTCATATTTGTCAATAATATGTTTATACCACTCTTTCACAGCTCATCAACTTTAGACATTATCTACTCACTTCCTGCAATGGAACATGAGTATTTAGTTCTCTTATTAGCCTGCCTTCAACTTTCTTTTCTCCATGCTCACAATGTAGGTATATAACAATATTTGTTAAATCAGTGCTCAGCACCTATGTAAGCGTTGTTCACATCTGAGCCATGCAGGAAATTCTGATCACGTTTCCTTCCATGGGTAGCTCTTTGGATCCCCATGTTTTCATTTGATTAGTTTTTTTAATGTCCCAATTGTTAATTCTTCCCCAACTTTCCAACTCCTCTGAAGTCTGTTTTCCATGTGATCTAATAGAAATCTTGCAGGTCTGAAAATGGCTTTATTCCATGCTCATGTGTGATTGACAGTTTGGCTGGGTATGGTATTCTAGGTGGGAAGTCATGTCACCAGATAATTTTGAGGTTTATTCCATTGTCTCCTACTTTCCACTATCACTGTTGATCTGGTAAATGGTATTTAAACCTGGAAATGAACACACTTCTTTTGCTAGGCCTTTCCTCTGGGGATTTGAGTCAATCTATCCAGGAGCTGAGCTGAGTTTGGATCGTGTTGTTATGGTTACCCTCAGTGCTTCAGAGTCCTGAGCATTACCTGGCTCCACTAAGCATCATTGCATGTGCTTATTTGCCATACTCATATCTTCTTTGATGAAATGTCTATTCAAATCTTTTGCCCATTTAAAAATTATTTATTTATTTATTTGGCTGTACCAGTCTTAGCTGTGACAGGCGGGCTCCTTAGTTGCAGCACATGGGCTCTTTAGTTGTGGCACGCGAACTCTTAGTTGCGGCATGCATGTGGGATCTAGTTCCCTGACCAGGGATAGAACCCCGGCCCCCTGCATTGGGAGCGCAGAGTCTTAACCACTGTGCCACAAGGGAAGTCCCTGTCCATTTTTTTCACTGAGTCGCTTTATATTCCTCCAGCGTTTTTGTGTTTTTAGGGTTGGGCTTGATTTGCCATAGGATTTTTCTCAGTGTCTGTTCCACCCTCAGCTTTCGGTCTTCCCTCTGCACTTGTCTCTGCAGCCCTGCGTGGTCTTGCCCCTCCTCCAGCGGCAGCTCCTCAGCCTGGCTGGGGGAGGGGCATTCTCTCTCCGTTGTTTGGTTCTGCCTCAGTGTTAGGCAGGAGCTGGGTCTCAGCGATCCTGCCCCTCCCACAGTGGCAGGTGCGGTCTAAGGGTGTCAGCCCAGGATGTATTGCTACAACTCACCCGGAGTTTGAGCGTTTTTGTTTGAATACCCAAGCTGCAACCGGTCTTCACCTGTACCCTGAGGGCTTTTCCTGCCCTGCTCTCTGATGCTTAAGGCTCTGCTCTCTAGGGGAGAGAGTGAAAAAGGAGATGGTGGGGCTTCATGCCTTTCCTACAGTGACTGCCTTCTAGGACCTTCTAGGGCCTCTTGCCCTGCCCTCAGTCTTTCTTATGTGCACTGGGTGAGATCCTTGGGGAAGAGCCTGCAAGTGGGTGGGAATTCCCGTGTCTGCAGCTCCTGGCAATTGTATACCTCACACTAACTCACACTTCGCCTTTAGCAAGTTGCCCAAATTTTTAGCTAAATTCTTCCTATCAACTTGTATGGTGTCTGTACCATGGGATCCCGTCTCTCCTTGGAGGCTGTGATTTTTGCTAATTATTCAGCTTTACAGAAACCACAAGTCTGGTATTGTGCTTTTTCAGTGCCATCAGCATGCCACTCTCCCCTGGGCCCAGAAGGAGACGACACAGAGCAGGTGCCCTCATGGGACACCAGGCTGTCCTGGTGGATCTCACTGGAGGCTCCCAGCAGCCTGAGCCATTAGGAATTGCTATCTCTACTGTACAGTAGCAAACCTGAGGCTTGGAACTTCCCTGGTGGCGCAGTGGTTAAGAATCCGCCTGCCAATGCAGGGGACACGGGTTCGAGCCCTGGTCCAGGAAGATCCCACCGGCCACACAGCAACTAAGCCCGTGCGCCACAACTACTGAGCCTGTGCTCTAGAGCCTGGAAGCCACAGTTACTGAAGTTTGCGCGCCGAGAGCCCGTGCTCCACAACAAGAGAAGCCACCACAATGAGAAGCCCATGCACCGCAACGAAGAGTAGCCCCTGTTCAACGCAACTAGAGAAAGCCCACGTGCAGCAATGAGGACCCAACGCAGCCTAAATAAATAAACAAACAAATAAATTTATTTATTTAAGAAAACCAAAAGAACCTGAGGCTTGGAGGAGAGGACCAGCCCGTCAGAGCTGGGGAGGCACTTCCAGCCTTGGCCCAACTCCTTGCCAGGTGCAGCTGGGAGCTGAGCCCTGCCTGGGGCTGGTGACTGGGGCTGCAGTCCCTGGGCCTCCTCTTCCCTCCGCCTTACCCGCCACTGTGTGCTCAGCCCCACAGGAGGTAGACTGGGCCCTGTGGTCCCTTTGGGCAGCTGAGTGTGAAACTTCAGGCTCAGGGGCCAGGTTGCCAGGCTTTGAATCCTGGCCCTGACACTTATCAGCTGGGACACTGTGGGCAGGTGAATTCCCTCCTCTGAGTCTCAGTTTTCTCACCTGTAAAATGGGAATAGTTTATACTTACCTTGCGGGTGGTTGTGAGGGTCAAATGAGGGGATATGTGAGGTACCCACAGGGCTAGGCCCCTGGCAAGGGCAGAGCTGGGTGGAGAGGAGTCCACTTTGCCCAGAAGCTGCTGTGCTGGTCTGTCAGCCTCCCCTGGGGGTGCCAATGGCTGTCCACCAGACTTCATCCAGACAGGGCAGCCTGGTCCTCTGCCTCCTGAAGGAACTGAAAGCAGCCTGCTGTGAATTTAACAGGGGAACCATCCAGGGAAGATTTGGAGCAGAGCAGGGCCAGGTTAGCAAATCGGTCCCTCAGTCACTGTTATAGGTTGAATTCTACCCCCTACGAAATTCAAATGTTGAAATCCTGACTCCCAGGACCTCAGAATGTGACCTTTTTGGAGACAAGGTCTTTACAGTGGTAGTCAAGTTAAAACACTTATTCTGTGTGTGTGTGTGGGAGAAGTAAGTGGGGGTCCTGGTGGAGGGGTGGGGAGGGGCTGGTCTGGGACGAGTTGAGCACGAGGGGTGGCTCAGAGAAGGGCAGAAGCAGGCCTGAGGCTCTGCAAATGTGACCACTCTTCCCAGAGGAAGCCTGGTCTTGTGGGATCTCGGATGATCTAAGGGGCCAGAGCAGGGGAGTCCAGGGATGGGAAACACCTGGGTGCCCCGGTGCCGGAGACCCCTCATCCCTGACTCATCAATAAGGAGTCCGGCTCACACCACCCATCACACAAACCCCAACGCTCATGGATGCCTCCCCTCAGATGCAGTGTGACGGCACCTCATCCCAAGTTAAAATACTTGACTGCCTCTGTAAAGTTAAAAAACCTGATTCCCTCTCTAAAGAGCTTGTCTTCAAATAAGGAAGTCATGAGTGTGGGCCCTTTTCCAGTCTGAGTGGTGGGGACTGGTGTCCAATAAAAAGGAGAAATTTGGATGCAGAGAGCATACCAGGAGAAAGGCATGTGAAGGAGGAGACAGAGATTGGGGCGATGCTCCTACAAGCCAAGGGACACAAAGATTGTCCCCAAACCACCATAAGCTGGGAACAGATTCTCCCTCACAACCCTCAAAGGGAACCAACCCTCCTGACACCTTGATCTCAGGCTTTTGGCCCTCAGAACTGTGAGACAGTACATTTCGGTTTTAAGCCACCCACTGTGTGATACTTGGTTACAAGGATCACGGCTGATACGGCAGCCCTAGGAAGTAGAGCCGCTAAGCCACACTGCCTTCACTGGGAAGGGCTGGGGAGCCGGGCCCCAATGTCACTGGGCCATGTGCCTGGAAGTTTGGAGGGGAAGGGTCCCCCCTTCTGCTCAGCCTGGGTCTGCTGCCCACCAGCCACCTTCCAGGCCTCAGACATGGCCCAGGGCCTGGAGCCCACTGTGGGGCTGCCCAGGGCCAGGTGCCTGCCCCCAAGACTTGAGTCAGGTGTGGTTGGGTGGGAACACCTGTTTTGTTGTTGTTTTCCTGTAAGGGTCTCTCATCTCCCAAACCCGCTACTTTTCATAAGAGACTCAGCAAGTTTGGAAGCTGGAAAACCTCCTGTAGATGAGTCTTCCCTGCTTGTGTACAGTGGGAAAACAGACGCAAAGATCGGCAGGGCCTGGCCCAAGGCCGCACAGAGAGGCAACGGCCAGCCTGGGACCCGGGCAGGGGGCGGCCTCTGTGCCCACTGTGGGTGCCAGGCGGACCTCACAGGTGTTGGGCTGTGTCTCAGTTGTTCCCTCCTGCAGCAAGTGCTGGCTGGCGTGGGCCTGGAGGCCTGGGGGGACCAAGACCCTCCTCTCCACAGCCTCTCCTAGAGCTGCTCCCTCCTGCCCCCCCTCCACTCCAGGACACAGACAGAACGCCCCCCCACCCCCTGCACACTATCGCCTCCAAGCCTTTGCACAGGTGTCCCTTGCATCAGTCAGTCCATCCAGAGCCACTGGGTCCTGTGGGATAAGGGGTTTGTTTAGGGTTAGGCCTGATGTGGTCGTGGAAGGACCAGGGATAGTGACAATCCAGAGGAGAAATTGGAGGATCAGGGGAAGAATCACCAACCAGCCAACCTGGGGCTCAAGGCCCACCTAGCCATCCAGCTGCTGGCTGTGAAGGGGGTGCTTGGTGGGGCGGGGGCGGGGTCTACGAGGTGTTGCCGGTATGTAGCTCCCGCCTCTGTGGCTCTGCAGCCACGGGATACACAGGGCACACAAGGGTCCCTCCATCCATCTCAGGGGATGTTTACTCCTCTCCCAGCCATGTCACACTTGCCCTTTGATACACTAGAACTAGAGCAGTGATGCAAGTTTAACTGCTATTAGTGCATTCTGTGTTACATAATAGAGGGATGGGAGAGGGAGAAAAAGGAAAAGGAAAAGAATTGATCATATACATAGGTATACTCATAGGTAAACAAGGAAATAATATTAGTGACTACTGCAGTCCTTGTTTCTGCAACAGGCCACATGGCTAGAGCTGGTGTTAATTCCTCTTCCATCACCATTCTGCATTAGGCACCCAGCTGGTTGTGGTTCCATGCCTGCTGGGGGGAGCCAGACCTTCCCTCCTGAAGGTCTCTGTCAATGTTCCTGCCTATGTTAAGTTATTGTAATTTCCATTCCAGATATATATATATATATATATATATATATATATATATATATACACACACAGATATACATTTTGGGGGCACACCGCATGGCCTGTGGGATCTTAGTTCCCCAGAGGAACAATTGATTTAGTGGAAATATTATTGTGTCCCCTGGTGGGAATGTCTCTCCCTTGGGAATTCAGAATTGCAGGGATGGGAAACAAATATTTTGCTAGTGGGCCACTAGGGATAACAGTGAGAAGAGCTACTCCCATTTCTATCCAACTTGACTCCTGGACTCGTGAGTCCTGGCTGTTGGAGAAACAACCCCACATGCTGAATGTTGATGCAGATCACAGTCTGCACCCTGGAGGATACTGCCCCAGTCCTGCGAGGTGTTGCCTCTCTCTGGTGCCATAAGGGGGTCTCCAAAAGGCCATCCCACCCTTCTATAAAGCCAGCTGCGAGATTGGTTCAAGATGGCAGAGTAGAAGGGCATGCACTCACTCCCTCTTGCGAACAATCATCAACAGGGAGACACTGGAACTCACCAAAAAAGATACCCCACATCCAAAGACAAAGGAAAAGCCACAATGAAACAGTATGAGGGGTGCAATCACAATAAAATCAAATCCCATAACTGCTGGGTGGGTGACTCACAAACTGGAGAACATTTATACCACAGAAGACCACCCACTGGAGTGGAGGTTCTGAGCACCATGTCGGTCTTCCCAACATGGGGGTCTGGCAACAGGAGGAGGAATTCCTAGAGAATCAGACTTTGAAAGCTAGCGGGATTTGACTGCAGGACTTCGACAGGACTGGGGGAAACAGAGACTCCACTCTTGGAGGGCACAAAGTAGTGTGTGCATCGGGACCCAGGGGAAGGAGCAGTGACCCCATAGGAGACTGAACTGGACCTACCTGCTAGTGTTGGTGGGTCTCCTGCAGAGGTGAGTGGTGGCTGTGTCTCACCGTGAGGACAAGGACACTGGCAGCAGAAGTTCTGGGAAGTATTCCTTGGCGTGAGCCCTCCCAGAGTCTACCATTAACACCACCAAAGAGCCGGGTAGGCTCCAGTGCTGGGTCGCCTCAAGCCAAACAACCAACAGGGAGGGAACCCAGCCCCACCCATCAGCAGACAAATGGATTAAAGTTTTACTGAGCTCTGCCCACCAGAGCAACACCCAGCTCTACCCACCAGTCCCTTCCATCAGGAAACTTGCACAGGTCTCTTAGATAGCTTCATCCACCAGAGGGCAGACAGCAGAAACAAGAAGAACTACAGTCCTGCAGCCTGTGGAACAAAATCCACATTCACAGAAAGATAAACAAGATGAAAAGGCAGAGGGCTATGTACCAGATGAAGGAACAAGATAAAACCCCAGAAAAACAACTCAATGAAGTGGAGATAGGCAACCTTCCAGAAAAAGAATTCAGAATAATGATAGTGAAGATGATCCAGAACCTCGGAAAAACAATGGAGGCAAAGATCGAGAAGATGCAAGAAATGTTTAACAAAGACCTAGAAGAATTAAAAAACAAACACCTAGAAGAATTAAAGAACAAACAAACAGAGATGAACAATACAATAACTAAATTGAAGAATACACTAGAAGGAATAAATAGCAGAATAACTGAGGCAGAAGAACAGATAAGTGACCTGGAAGACAGAATGGTGGAATTCACTGCTGTGGAACAGAATAAAGAAAAAAAGAATGAAAAGAAATGAAGACAGCCTAAGAGACCTCTGGGACAACATTAAACGCAACAACATTCGCATTATAGCGGTCCCAGAAGGAGAAGAGAGTGAGAAAGGACTCGAGAAAATATTTGAAGAGATTATAGTCAAAAATTTCCCTAACATGGGAAAGGAAATAGCTACTCAAGTCCAGGAAGCGCAGTGAGTCCCAGGAAGGATAAACCCAAGGAGAAACACGCCAAGACACATAATAGTCAAACTGACAAAAATTAAAGACAAAGAAAAATTATTGAAAGCAACAAGGGAAAAACAACAAATAACATACAAGGCAATTGCCATAAGGTTAACAGCTGATTTCTTAGCAGAAACTCTACGAGCCAGAAAGGAGTAGCACAACATATTTAAAGTGATGAAAAGGAAGAACCTACAACCAAGATTACTCTGCCTGGCAAGGATCTCATTCAGATTCGATGGAGAAATAAAAGGCTTTACAGACAAGCAACAGCTCAGAGAATTCAGCACCACCAAACCAGCTCTACAACAAATGCTAAAGGAACTTCTCTAAGTGGGAAACACAAGAGAAGGAAAGGATCAACAAAAACAAACCCAAAACAATTAAGAAAATGGTCATAGGAACATACATATCGATAATTACCTTAAACGTGAATGGATTAAATGCTCCAACCACAAGACACAGGCTTGCTGAATGGATACAAAAACAAGACCCATCTATATGCTGTCTACAAGAGACCCACTTCAGACCTAGGGAAACATACAGACTGAAAGTGAGGGGATGGAAAAAGATATTCCGTGAAAATGGAAATCAAAACAAAGCTGGAGTAGCAATACTCATATCACATAAAATAGATTTTAAAATAAAGAATGTTACAAGAGACAAGGAAAGACACTACTTAATGATCAAGGGGTCAATTCAAGAAGAAGATTAAACAATTATAAATATGTATGCACTCAACACAGGAGCACCTCAATACATAAGGCAACTGCTAACAGCTATAAAAGAGGAAATTGACAGTAACACAATAATAGTGGGGGACTTTAACACCTCACTTACACCAATGGACAGATCATCCAGACAGAAAATTAATAAGGAAACACAAGATTTAAATGACACAATAGACCAGATAGATTTAATCGATATTTATAGGACATTCCATCCTAAAACAGCAGATTACACTTTCTTCTCAAGTGCCCAAGGAACATTCTCCAGGGTAGATCATATCTTGGGTCACAAATCAAGCTTCAGTAAATCATATCAAGCATATTTTCTGATCACAATGCTATGAGATTAGAAATCAATTACACGGAAAAAAATGTAAAAAACACAAACACATAGAGGCTGAACAATACGTTACTGAATAACCAAAAGATCACAGAAGAAATCAAAGAGGAAATCAAAAAATACCTAGAGACAAATGACAATGAAAACACGACAATCCAAAAGCTATGGGATGCAGCAAAAGCCGTTCTAAGAGGGAAGTTTATAGATATACAAGCCTACCTCAAGAAACAAGAAAAATCTCAAATAAACAATCTAACCTTATACCTAAAGGAACTAGAGAAAGAAGAACAAACAAAACCCAAAATTGGTAGAAGGAAAGAAATCATAAAGATCAGAGCAGAAATAAATGAAATAGAAACAGAAAACAATAGCAAAGATCAATAAAACTGAAAGCTGGTTCTTTGAGAAGATAAACAAAATTGACAAACCTTTAGCCAGACTCATCAAGAAAAAGAGGGAGAGGACTCAAATCAATCAAATTAGAAATGAAAAAGGAGAAGTTACAACAGACACCGCAGAAATACAAGGCATCCTAAGAGACAACTACAAGCAACTCTATGCCAATAACATGAACAATCTGGAAGAAATGGACAAATTCTTAGAAAGGTATATAACCTTCCAAGACTGAACCAGGAAGAAATAAAAAATATGAACAGACCAATCACAAGTAATGAAATTGAAACTGTGATTAAAAATCTTCCAACAAACAAAAGTCCAGGACCAGATGGCTTCACAGGTGAATTCTATCAAACATTTAGAGAAGAGCTTACACCCATCCTTCTCAAACTCTTCCAAAAAATTGCAGAGGAAGGAACACTCCCAAACTCATTCTATGAGGCCACCATCACCCTGATACCAAAACCAGACAAAGATACTACAAAAAAAGAAAATTACAGACCAATATCACTGACGAATAAAGATGCAAAAATCCTCAACAAAATAGTAGCAAACAGAATCCAGCAACACATTAAAAAGATCATACACCATGATCAAAGTGGGATTTATTCCAGGAATGCAAGGATTCTTCAATATAGGCAAATCAATCAATGTGATACACCATATTAACAAATTGAATAATAAAAACCATATGATCACCTCAATAGATGCAGAAAAAGCTTTTGGCAAAATTCAACACCCATCTATGATAAAAACTCTCCAGAAAGTGGGCAGAGAGGAAACCTACTGCAACATAATAAAGGCCATATATGACAAACACACAGCCAACATCATTCTCAATGGTGAAAAACTGAAAGAATTTCCTCTAAGATCAGGAAGAAGACAAGGATGTCCACTCTCACCGCTATTATTCAACATAGTTTTGGAAGTCCTAGCCACAGCAATCAGAGAAGAAAAAGAAATAAAAGGAATACAAAGTGGAAAAGAAGAAGTAAAACTGTCACTGTCTGCAGATGACATGATACTATACATAGAGAATCCTAAAGCTGCCACCAGAAAACTACTAGAGCTAATCAATGAATTTGGTAAAGTAGCAGGATACAAAATTAATGCACAGAAATCTCTTGCATTCCCATACACTAACAACGAAAGATCAGAAAGAGAAATTAAGGAAACAATACCATTCACCATTGCAACAAAAAGAATAAAATACCTAGGAATAAACCTACCTAAGGAGGTAGAAGACCTGTACTCAGAAAACTATAAGATACTGATGAGAGAAATCAAAGATGACACAAACAGATGGAGAGATATACCATGTTCTTTGACTGGAAGAATCAATATTGTGAAAATGGCTATACTACCCAAAGCAATCTACAGATTCAATGCAATCCCTATCAAATTACCAGTGACATTTTTTACGGAACTAGAACAAAAAATCTTAAAATTTGTATGGAAACAGACCTGAATAGCCAAAGCAGTCTTGAGGGGAAAAAAAAGAGCTGGAGGAATCAGACTCCCTGACTTCAGACTATACTGCAAATCATACAGTAATCAAGACAATATGGTACTGGCACAAAACCAGAAATATAGATCAATGGAAGAGGATAGAAAGCCTAGAGATAAACCCACGCACCTATGGTCAACTAATCTATGACAAAGGAGGCAAGGATGTACAGTGGATAAAAGACAGTCTCTTCAATAAGTGGTGCTGGGAAAACTGGACAGCTACATGTAAAAGAATGAAATTAGAACAGTCCCTAACACTATACACAAGAATAAACTCAAAATGGATTCGAGACCTAAATGTAAGACCGGACACTATAAAACTCTTAGAGGAAAACACAGGAAGAACACTCTTTGACATAAATCACAGCAAGATCTTTTTGATCCACCTCCTAGAGTAATGGAAATAAAAACAAAAATAAACAAATGGGACCTAATGAAACTTAAAAGTTTCTGCAAAGCAAAGGAAACTACAAACAAGATGAGAAGACAACCCTCAGAATGGGAGAAAATATTTGCAACGGACAAAGGATTAATCTCCATAATATGTAAACAGCTCATGCAGCTCAATAGTAAAAAAACAAACAACCCAATCAAAAAATGGGCTGAAGACCTAAATAGACATTTCTCCAAAGAAGACATACAGATGGCCAGGAAGCACATGAAAAGCTGCTCAACATCACTAATTATTAGAGAAATGCAAATCAAAACTACAATGAGGTATCACCTCACACCAGTTAGAATGGGCATCATCAGAAAATCTACAAACAATAAATGCTGGAGAGGGTGTGGAGAAAAGGGAACCCTCTTGCACTGTTGGTGGGAATGTAAATTGATATAGCCACTATGGAGAACAGTTTGGAGGTTCCTTAGAAAACTAAAAATAGAATTACCATATGACTGAGCAATCCCATTACTGGGCATATACCCTAAGAAAACCGTAATTCAAAAAGAGTCATGTACCACAACGTTCATTGCAGCACTATTTACAACAGCCAGGTCATGGAAGCAACCTAAATGCCCATTGACAAACGAATGGATGAAGAAGATGTGGTACATATATACAATGGAATATTACTCAACCATAAAAAGGAACAAATTTGGGTCATTTGTAGAGACGTGGATGGATTTGGAGACTGTCATACAGAGTGAAGTAAGTCAGAAAGAGAAAAACAAATATCATACATTAACGCATATATGTGGAACATAGAAAAATGGTACAGATGAACCGGTTTGCAGGGCAGAAATAGAGGCACAGATGTAGAGAACAAACCTATGGACACCAAGGAGGGAAAGTGAGGGTGGGATGAATTGGGAGATTGGGATTGACATATATACACTAATATGTATAAAATGGGTAACTAATAAGAACCTGGTGTATAAAAAATAAACAAAATAAAATTCAAAGATTCAAAAAAAAAATTAAAAATGCTTTGTCAAAGAAACTCTGGCAAGCTCGGAGACTTTTAGAGCATGAGCCACACATCTCCTTGCATGGTCCTGCAATAAACCTCTCTCTGCTCAAAAAAAAAACAAACAAACTAGGGTGATCTGAACAAGCTATGAACTTTAGTTAGTAATAATGTACCAAGATAGGTTTATTAATTGTAACAAATGTACCATACTAATATATGCATAACTGGGTAAGGAGGTACATGGGAACTCTCTGGACTATCTTTTAAATTTTCCTGTAATTCTAAAACTATTTTTAAAAATAAAATTTATTTTAAAAGTAATAAAAGCATGAATACAAGGGCACACACTTTACCTTTCATGGATGCAAGGGCACAAACTTTACCTTTCACTTTGGGCTCCAATATGGCTCAGCTATCACTGGCTCTATCCCCGCCTCATTTGAATGGAAGGTCCCAATATTTTGTATATTTATTTCAAGATCATAGATGTGTTTCCACTGAATTTCAGGCAGGATTTTTCCCCAGAAGCAATCCTGAATCTGTAAAAATACTACAGTATGCTATGATATTGAGCAGTCAAACCCCTCAATAAATGAAAACTTTGTTTAAAAAAACAAAATCAAACATCATCTACAAAAAAGAGCCAATTTGAAATTCAGTAACTATAAAATGATACTTTGGAAAAATTGCTGGTAATTTTATTTTAAAAATTAAAAATAATACACTATTAAAAGTGTCTTTAGAAAAAGTCACATGTATCAATGTTCATCTTTGCAGTTTTTTTAATGCTGATACACTAAATATACACTAAGTGCTGCCATTTTTTTCCTTCCAAATAAATATTTTATACATACACCCCCCCCCCAAAAAGCCAGCTGCTTTAGACTGATAGGGAATTCCACAGTGAATCAGCGAATTCCACGGACCAACTGCCAGACTTAATTTGCTGCAAAATGTGTGCCCTGGTTGGAGCAATGTTTTGTGGAATACCATGTTGGTGGATAAGGCATTCTGTAAGTCCAGGGATAGTGGTATTGGCAGAGCATTTGGGCTGGGAAAGCAAATCCATACTCAAAAGAAGTATCTATGCCAAGGAGAGCAAAGTGCTGCTTCTTCTATGATGGAAGTGTGCTCTGTAATCCGTCTGCTACCAGGGACGCTCTGGTCTCCCTGGGGAGTGGTGCCATATAGCGGGCTCAGGGGACTACTGTGATGGCCTGTGGAAGAGAAAGAGAGTCCAGGTTCCTGTGGTCTAGACTATGCAGGAGGGCTGGAGAGCTGATGTGACCCTGAAGTTGGCTCGTGAAGGTATATTACTGGCCCTGCCCACTGGATGTAAACTGCTGGTGATAAGAGAAGAGGTACCAGATGTACTGATGAGCTCCAGCCAAGAAATGACATCAGAACAATAGCTGCGATTAGAATCACCACCTGATGGGACTTCCCTGGTGGTCCAGTGGTAAAGAATCCGCCTTCCAACGCAGGGGACGCAGGTTCAATCCCTGGTCGGAGAACTAAGATCCCACATGTCACGGGGCAACTAAGCCCACGTGCCACAACTAGTGAGCCTGAGTGCCACAAACTACAGAACGCACACACCACAACTACAGAGCCCACACGCCACAACTAGGGAAGAAAACCCGCACGTCACAACTAGAGAGAAGCCCACACGCTGCAGTGAAGAACCCGCGCGCTGCAACTAAAACATCCCGCCCTCCGTGCTGCAACGAAGACCCGACGCAGCCAAAAATAAAAATAAATACATAAAATAAATAAATAAATATTTGAAAAAAAACTACACCTGACGAAGTTTACTATAATCCACTGCCATTGTCCAAGATCCATTGTCTCCGTCTTCTGTACAGACCCAGTAGGTGAGTTGAAGGGGGATGTGATAGGAATCGCCACCCCTGCATCTTCCAAGTCCTCGATGGAGACACATCTCTGCAGCCCTCAGGAATGTGGCCTGCTCTGGTTTACCAGTTTGGTAGGGGGCTTCCATCTGGCCCTTCCTCCCATAACAGATCAGGGAGCTGCCCGTTGCTGAGTATGTCATTTCCAACTGAGCATTCGAAACTGGGAAAGTAACCCTGACCTGTGTTCAGGGACCCACTGGGTCCAAGTGAGCTGGATGTGAGCAAAACTCTCCTAGTTACCTGATTTGATTTCCAACAGTGTTTTAAAAACATGACGATACACAGAGAAAGACAAATATCATATTATATTGCTTATATGTGGAACCTAAAAACAATGGTACAAATGAACTTACTTACAAAACAGAAATAGAGTCACAGATGTAGAAAACAAACTTACGGTTACCAGGAGGGAATGGGGTGGGGGGAGAAATAAATTGGGAGATTGGGATTGAGATATATACCCTACTATATATAAAACATAACTAATAAGGACCTACTGTATAGCACAGGGAACGCCACTCAATACTCTGTAATGACCTATCTGGGAAGAGAATCTAAAAAAGAGTGGATATATGTATAACATTCACTTTGCTGTACAGCAGAAACTAACACAACATTGTAAATCAACTATACTCCAATAAAAATTATTTTAAAAAACGAAGCCATAACTCTCTCACAAAAACAAAAACAAAAACATGACCATACGTTCTTGACATTTCTCCCATAAAGAGGTGGAGATTGTGTCCCTTTCTCTTGAATCTGGATGGGCTGTTACTCCTTTGACCAATACAGTTTAAAGGAAGTGATGCTATGTGACCTCTGAGGCCAGGCCTCCCAAGGTGATGGACTTCTCACTTTATTTGCTGGTACAGTTGCTCACGGAACCCCGAGTCGCTGAATAAGAAGCATGACTACTCTGAGATCATCATGCCGGCACTCAGGTCAACAGTCCCAGCTGAGCCCTGCCCACCAGCCATCGCAGCCAAGGCACCAGTTATGTGAGAAAAGCTGTCTTGGACCCTCCAGAGCAGCTCATTACCAGCTGAGTGCCATTGAGTGATCTCAGCTGACACCAAAAGGAAGAGGAGAATGTCCCACTGAGCCGTGCCTGAACTCCACACCCATAAGATAACGAGACATAAGAAAATGGTTGTAGTTTGTTACATAGCAAAGATGCCCAGAATACCTTCAGAAGCCCTTACTCTGACTGGACCACAGTGGCATTTTGGGTCTCCTGGAGCTAATGTCAGCTCAGAGCCAACATCCAGTAATTCCTAAAATATCTGGCATTTCCCCTTCTCCAACACACAGTCGTCACTCAGGCCTCAGGTCCCTTTGGGGGAAAACCAGGAGGAAAATGCATGGTATACAGTCTTGGCTGTGTAGTGAATCCTTCCTCAAGTGGATCCAGCCTCCCCTTTCATTCAAGGGGCTCTGCGTCTATGAAACACCTGGTCCAGGCATTGGTGGGCATTGGCCAACATTCTCTACTACGTTGCTTTAGTTCAGACTTCTGTTTACCAGACCTAGAGCTTTCCTGTTTCTACAAATCAAGATTTTCTTACACCGTCCACCTACTTTGGCCTTGGGGGTGTCATGATTGATTGATCATCAATTACTAATAATTTCATCCCCCTGCACCACCCCCCAACCAGAGAACGTAGTGAGGGGGTGAGTGAGCAGGAATTGAATAAAAAGTCCACTCAGGGAATCCCCTGGCGATCCAGTGGTTAGGACTCCGCACTCTCACTGCCTAGGGCCCTGGTTCGATCCCTGGTCTGGGAACTAAGATCCCGCAAGCAGCGAGGTGCAGCCAAAAAAAAAAAAAAAGTCCACTCAGCATTTGAGCACTCCCGTGAATCTTTTGGATACTTTCTTCTACATTCTACTAAAGGAATCCTGGCATCTCAGCTTCACTCAGTGTAGGCTACCTTGGGACCAGCTTTCAATGAACCAGCTGAGCAACTATATACCGCCATTCGCAGTTGCTTGAGCTAACACAAGGAATCCAGGATCTCTGCTTAGTGCATCCACCCACTTCAACACGTTATACTCCTTCCATTATGATGCACCTCCCTTTGTGTCTATTCCCATACATGTTTCCCTGCTCATATAAGCTGGAGACATCTTGAAATACTTTGGTGTGCATGATGCCTCCTCATGGGTCACACCTTGTACCTAATATCCTGAAACTTGCCGGTCTTGAGTCGGGTTATAGATCTAGAAGCAACGAGAGGCGGGAGATGGTCTTGAGGAAGATCATTATGCCTCGGCCACTAGGGTTTCTCCAGGCACGGGGATAACCTCTAGCTCATCACTCAGACTTTGGCTGGGAATTCAAGACCCTGAGCTCATCTTTTTTCCCTAAGTTTTCCGGTGCACTTAGAAGCACCCGAGCAGCCCCACAGTCCTGATGCTCTCTATTTCCAGTCACGCTCTATGCCAACAGCTGCTTGGTCACCCAGAGCCTTCTATAGGCCTTGACTCCAGGGACTGAAAGGTGATCATTTAAGTGACTGCTTCACAACTGCCTGCCATGGATCACCAATGTCCCCTTTACCCCAGCAGCAGGGTCCTTAAAAATGCCTCTAAATCTGCTTAGATTGGAACAGCGATGCCAGATTCCCCTGGAAGCATCACCAGTGCCAATGACTGTATCAGGCAGGACTGGGTCAGGAGGCAGAGCCCTGTGAGTGTTATGGGATATGGATTTGTCATGGGGATTAGGTTTGACATGACTGTGGGAGGAGCTGGGAAGGCGAAGGTCCAGAGGGGGAACTGGAGGGCCAGAGAAAGAGCCTCCACCTGGCAATCTGAAAAGCCAGGCGTGTCAGGGCCTATTGGAGTTATGGCTTCTGGGGGACTCTCGGCCAAGCCTCTGGAGGTGGGCTGGGGGCTGCCGTTGGTCAGGGGGGCCAGCAGGGCAGGACATAGAACTGGACGCAGAGGTGAGGAGAGTGAGGACAAACTGGCTCCACTGGCCACCCTGGGTCTGCCTGTCTCCACGTCTGATTACTATGACCTTCAGAGAGTAAAGGTCACTGCTTCACCCTCACTTTCCACCCTCGCATACAGGAGCCATACAGGAAGGCATACTGGGAAATGTACTTTGGCACCATGCACACGTCTCCCTACCTGAATCTCCCCTCCGCCCCTCCTCCCAGGCTGGGCTTCTCCTGTACCAGCACCTCCCCCGTCTGCCTGATGGCTGCTCCGCCTCTGCCAGCAGACTGTGAGATCCAAGATGCTGGGCTGAGTCCCCCGACTCATCACTGTGTGACCAGGCCCTGGCACAAGCTTGGAATAGAGCGGCGCTCTGTGTTTGGCAAATGGACAAGTGAATGAATGAATGAATGATGGCCGTTGGGTGCTAGGAACACAGGGAGAAAAGTCAGACAGAGAAGAGGTTAGATGTTGCCCCCAGTATTGAGTACTTATTCTCTGCAGGGCCCTGGGGAGAGGCTGAGGGTGGAGGAGGGAGGCGGAGATGAGCTGACCCGTGAGTGACCACGACACATGTGGGTGAATGTGTCCAGCACCCTTGGATGAACCCAGTAAGAGACTTGGCGGGGAGCTCAGAGGAAGCGAGGCCACTGTCAGCCAGTGAATCATGGAGGACTTCCTGCAGGGGTGTCATGGGGGGAGGACTGAGACAGGTCGAGTTAGGTGGGGCGGGTGCCTTCCAGATGGAGGAAAATGCTTGTGCAGACACAAGCCCAGGGCACACACCTGAAAGAGTGAGGTTTTTGCTTTGCCCTCACTTCAGGCTGATTTCTAGGTTTTGATTTCCAGGGTAATCCCTACTATTAAGGAGGATGGTGGTCTTGGGAATGCCCTGGTGGTCCAGTGGTTAAGGCTCCAAGCTTCCACTTCTGGGGACACAGGTTTGATCCCTGGTCAGGGACCGAAGATCCCACATGCATGGCACAGCCAAAAAAATAAAAAATAAAACAATTTAAAAAAATGGAAGATGGTCTTGTTCACATTAAGATTACTATTCACATTAGTATTCATGGTGTAAACAGGAGGCACAAACAGAAACCTAGTTCCTGAGTTCACTCCTGTCTCCTGGCTCAGCCTCTCGGGTCCATTCTCTACAACGTGGCCAGAGGGATACCTCTAAATCCCTCCATGGCTCCCCATTGCCCTTGGGATGTGGTCCAGCCTCCTTAAGATGACTCCAAGGTCCTCCTCTCTCACCTCCAGGCCTTCCCACGGGCTGCCTCCTCTGCCCAGGGCACTCCTCACCCCTTTAATGCTGCCTCCCAGACCAGCCTCTCCTGTCGCCGCCCTGGGCCAGGGATTCCCTTAAACTTCCCAACTTACCACTCATCAGGTTTGTTGGATTAGAGTCCTCCCCGGTCATCCTTGTCATCTCTGTTCACCCCGGAACCCTGCTCAGCAGCCTGAGCTGGCCTCCCAGGGCCACCCTGTAGCCTGGCTGGGCTCTGGAGCCGGGGGGACCCACAGCTGTGAAGGGCACACAGATGGGGCTCTAGAAATTCTTAAGTAAATGGCTGAAATTGTGGTGTTTTCACTTACTTTGTTCTCATGTCATTCTTGCAAACTTTGAGGTAAGTTCTGTTATTATCCCCACTTTTTAGACAAAAGAACAAAGGCTCAGAGAAGGGCACATGGATACTGGCTGTGCTCAGCTTGGTCTGATTCCAGGGACCAATAAACAAATAAAGGCAGGAGTCTGAGTAAGAATAAAGGAAATCAGGGGGAAGACTCTGGCGAGTTACTGATCTTTGTTTTTTTTAAAAAATATTTATTTATTTATTATTTATTTAGGCTGCACTGGGCCTTAGTTGTGGCATGCGTGTGGGATCTAGTTCCCCATCCAGGGATTGAACCCAGGCCCCCTGCATTGGGAGCGTGCAGACTTACCCACCAGACCACCAGGGAAGTCCCTAATTGTCTTTTAATAAGCACGTGCCGTCCCTACTCCAGGGCAGGCCCATTGCTCACAGTGGCAGTGACCTGCTGTTATTTGTTCACTTTTCCTGAGAGGGAAGAAAGCAGGCCTCCCGGGCTGGCCTGGTTGGCACATTTCAGTCTGAGGGGCCTCTCTGGGGCAGGCGTCACTCTCACGTGCTGCCGGACCTGGCGCTTCTGAAGAGGGACTCCGGAGCCAGGGTGTCTGGGCTCAAATTCCAGCTCCACCACGTACCAGCCTCATGACCTTGGGCAAGCTACCTCTCTTGGCTTCAGTTTCCCCATCTGTAAAATTGGGATAATAATAGTAGCTACCTCACAGGGTTGTGGTGAGGATTAAATAAATTAATATTTGTAAAGAACATAGAACAGGGCCTGGCATGTAATAAGTCCTGTATTAGCATTTGTTTACCCCCCACCCCCCATATATATACAATTGTTAGAAGATGTTTGAGAGTAATTTGAGCAGCACATATCAATTTTTTTTAAGATTTATTTTTTATTGAAATATAGTTGATTTACAATGTTGTATTAGTTTCTGGTATACAGCAAAGTGATTCAGTTTTCTATATATACATATATATATATACATACACACATACATATATATATTTTTTCATATTCTTTTCCATCATGGTTTATTACAGGATAACAATATGGAACTTTTCTCGAATGTGATGTCATCCTTGTGCTAATCTTCTCTAACTTGTTCCAGTTTTCATATATGTGCTGCCAAAGCAAACATGCACATAGAAAAGTTTTAAATGTGCAGCAGCCGCTCAGCAATCCCACTTTGTGGAACCTGATGGACACCTTCAGAATATCCATAATGATAAATATTTAAGAATGTTTCTTGGGCTTCCCTGGTGGTGCAGTGGTTGAGAGTCCGCCTGCCGATGCAGGGGACAAGGGTTCGTGCCCCGGTCAGGGAAGATCCCACACGGCGCGGAGCGGCTGGGCCCGTGAGCCATGGCCGCTGAGCCTGCACGTCCGGAGGCTGTGCTCCGCAAAAAAAAAAAAAGAATGTTTCTTGGAGCATTATTTGTAAGGACAAAAAGTTGGAAACAACACAGATGTTCATCAGAAGGGGAGTGGTTAAACAAATTCTGGACATCCCCAGATGGAACACCACGCAGGGATGAAAAGAGTGAGTCGTGTGTATGAGGTTGAATCATCTGAAATTGCTGATATCTGGCCGTTAATGATTTGCAAAGTAGTGACGGCAACTTCAGAGGATTCAATCTAATACTGTGCACTTGTATTAGAGCAGTTTGAGCTGTGGTGACAAACAGACCCAGAAGTGTTATGGACAAACACAACAGAAGTTTGCTGCTAAAGTAACAGTCCCAGGTTGGGGGGATGAAATAAATGATGGGGGGGACGTCTCTTCCATGAGGTGATTGAGGGACCCAGACTGAGGAAGAGTCTGGTATCTTCAACGGGTATTTTTCCCAGGCTGTGTGTTAACTCCGGCCAGAAGGGAGAAGGAGCGCCCAGGCACATGAGGGAGGCTTTATGGCCCTGGCCTGGACGGGCACCCCTTACTTTGGCTCTCACTCCATTGCAGACAAATTAGTCATACGGCCACACCTACCCACGAGAAGGCTGGGAGAAGTGCTCTAGCTGTGTGTATGGGAAGCAGGAAAGGCAGGGTTTTGCGGATGGATGGGCTGTCTCTGCCCCAGTACTCTCTAAGCCTCAGTTTCCTTATCTTTATTATGCGGGTAATAATAGTAGCTACTGCACAGTAAATGGCATAATACGTGTGCATTCAGCAGAGCCCTTGACCCATAGTGAGTGTTCCATAAATATTCAGGTGGCAGGCTACCTCCCAGAGGTCCCTTCTGGAATCGAGTTCCAGTTGCCCACAGGCGTAACTTGCCTGACTGTGGCAGACAGCATTTCCCCACATGCCCTTGTTACGGTGGGTCACTGACATTCCCCTATCCTTGAACCTGGGCAGACCTTCATAACAGGTGGTGGAGGTGATACTGCCTGACTCCTGAGGCTGGTCCTAATGGGCAACATGGTTTCTGCTTGGCGTTCTCTCTCTCTCTATCTCTCTCTCTCTCTCTCTTTCTCTGTCTCATGCATGCAACGGTTACTCTTGGAACCTAGCCACCATGTTTCTGGAACCTAGACCTGAAGAGGCTGTGTGTGGGGATTTCAGCTGACAACCCCAGCTAGGCCCCCAAAGGACAGCCAGCATCCACTGTCAGATGTGTGAGCAGGGAACTTTCGGATGACTCCAGCCCCAGGCTTTGAGTTTTCCAGCCGAGGCCCCAGACATTGTGGAGCAGAGATAATTCATCCCTGCTGTCTGCATTCCTGACCCACAGGAATCAATAATCAAATAATGATTGTTGTTTGAAGAGACGAGATTTTGGAGTAGCTTGTTAGTCAGCAATAAATAACTGATAGAGTGATGCACTTTTTAGTCTTCCCTTTCCTTGTCTTATTCCCCACTCCCCTTCTTGTTTCTCCTGGGACAACCTCCCACATCACCCACCTGCACCCACCTGTCTCAGGGTCTGCTTCTGGGAGATCCAGCAAGGCAACACGTTATTTGGAAAAGATACATGTAGAAAAATGACAAATGGAAAATTATTGGATGCCTCTTCGGGAATGAGTTTGAGAACCAGAAACTTTACTTTTTATTCAACATCTGTCTGAATTATTTACATGTTAAGCAATTCTTCATTATAATTTTTAAAAGTATAAAAAATTTCCATAAAACCTTGAGTCAGGTCTCATCAGATCCAGTGCTGGACCCAGTGAGCAGATCTCTGAGCAGGTGAACTTCAGACTTTTTGTACTCGCCGTTAGTGGAGCTGGGGTGTGGTGACTTTTTCCTTTTTTCAATGCTTTAAATAAACTTTAAAAATTGTGGGGCTTCCCTGGTGGCACAGTTGCCGATGCAGGGGACACGGGTTCGTGCCCCGGTCCAGGAGGATCCCACATGCCGCGGAGCGGCTGGGCCCGTGAGCCATGGACGCTGAGCCTGCGCGTCCGGAGCCTGTGCTCAGCAACGGGAGAGGCCACAGCAGTGAGAGGCCCGCGTACCGCAAAAAAAAAAAAAAAAAAAAAAAAATTGTGGTAAAATATACATGAAATTTACTATTTAACCATTTTAAAGTGGCATCAAGTATATGCACATTGTGGTACAACCATCACCACCATCCGTCTCCAGAACTCTTTCATCATCCCAAGCTGAAATGCTGTACCCTGGCCCCTGGTGGCCACCATCCTCCTTTCTGTTTCTGTGAATTTGACTCCTCTAGGTCCCTCATATAAGTGGAATCATACAATAGTTATCTTTTTATGTCTGGCTTGTTTCACTTAGTGTGGTGGTTTCTTAAGTGGTCCCAGGATAACTTGCCTGGTCACCGCCATCCATGACCACACTTCCTGGCACGAGACCTGTACTCGCGCTGCACAGGTGTGGCTGGTGGGCATGGCTGGCAACGTGGCAGGCAGACGGGACTGGTCCAGACACTCTGCTGCAGACGAGCTCACGGTGCCTCCCCTTTCCCAGTTCCGAGCAGAATTGCTGGGCGAGGGTTAATCAACATTCAGTCATGTTTCCAAGTTTAAATGGAGCATTTGTTTAATTATGTGTAAGTAGCAATACATTGTGGCCATTATCTAAATCACTATTTTATTTCCTGGATGTGGTTTCATAATGCAGGGTTTCTGCTCCAGCCTAGCATCATTAACAGAGAAGTTAATGAATATAAAAGCGTAAAGGCTAATTACACTTTAATTTACAATCATGGTCTCATTTTGGGACCACATGAAATCTGTTTTGAAAACAATTAAAAAAAAAAAACCCGCTCTTGCCCTGGTAAATGGAGGGACCCCGGCCAGGAGCCCAGCTCTGCCTGCCACGTAGTGGCTGAGCGTAATTGGCTGGCACCGATCCCCTCCCTGGCGCCGTTACTCGGAGGCTGGTGAGGCCAAGTTCACCGCCCTGTGACTCT
The DNA here is from genome assembly GCF_005190385.1 of Monodon monoceros. Classification (NCBI taxonomy): domain Eukaryota; kingdom Metazoa; phylum Chordata; class Mammalia; order Artiodactyla; family Monodontidae; genus Monodon; species Monodon monoceros. Next base: position 103,336,042 of record NW_021703782.1, read on the forward strand.
GTCTTTTGTTTCCAGCAATTTTCCTCTTGCCTTCTTGTGGCTGCGGGGAAGAGTTGGGGGAGCCCCATCTGGGGCACTGGTGGTCTGACCGTGCAGCTTTGATGTGGCATCACATCGAGCCATGACAGTTGCAGTTACTTAGTAGTTTTAAAAGTGGTGGTGATGGAAATTGGTGGTGGTGATGGGCGAAAAGCTGACATTTACTAGGTTCCTACTGTGTGCCAGGCACTGTGCTGGGTACTTTTATATATATTATTTATTCCTTGAAATTGCTCATCAATGGCAATTAGTCTCCCTGAAATTTGAATTCATTCCTCTGAAATGTTTAATGGAACTATGAAATCATTGTTAATTTTCTTAGGATAATAATGGCATTGTAGTTATGTAGAAGAATGTCCTTATTCTTAGGAGACGAGAAGAAGTTTGTGGGTGAAGGGTCATGATATCTGCCACTCACTTCCAAATGGCCCAGGAAAAAATATTATATATGTATATATATTTATATATAAATGTTATATATTTTAATATGTATTATATATAATATATGTATATATATTTTATATATGTATAGAGAGAAAAAGAGAGAGAGTGAGAGACAAAGAGACAGAGATAGAGAGAGACCCAGAGAGAGAGACAAAGAGATAAAGGGCAGAATATGAATTGGTGTTGAATCTAGATGGAGGGTATACAAGTGTTCATTGTGCAATTCTTTCAGCTTTCCTCTTTTTCTCCCAATTGAGGTAAAAGGTCCATTTAATTAAGCCCAGCATTTGTCTGTATGATTTTGCATTATGGATTACTGGAGTCTGGAATAATAATTAATCAGGTAATCGAATAATAATTAATTAAACAAATATGCAAAAAAGCAAAATAAAACCACAGAGGGGATGGCCTGCAGTGGGGCTTCTGAAACCCTCAATTCAGGCTTCCCTCGTAAAGAACAATCATTTAAGAACATCCCACCAGCTCCTGAGCATTTGTGCTAGGGCGGGCAGCAAACGGCCCTCTTAGTATTAGCTGAGCCACCCCCAGGAATTCATCCACAGGAAATATCGGGGTAGGGCTCCAGCATTATTCATGTTAAACTTAACAGTAGGGACAACGGAAATAGAAGAATCTGAAGAGAAAACAATAAAGTGCATTTTAAGACTTTCTGTATTTTCCACACACGTTTGGGGGAGGCTCTGCCCTCCCCACCCACGTGGGGCGGGGCGGCTGGCAGCCGTATGACTGCACCCCCTTGGCCATAGCTGATTGGATCAGGACAGACCCTGGTACTCAAGCTAGGCCAATCAGAATGCCTTCCCCAGGAATTTGGAAAAGGGACGAAGAAATCCCCGATTCAGTCTGAATCTGGGAGCTGTCAACAGCAGTTTTCTGCCGGGTGGGCTGAGGAGCCTGTGTGCCGCCAAGAGTATGGAGCAGCCCTCACGGAGAGAGCCGGAGAGCCCTGGGGGAGACCCAGCAACCTTCCCAGGCCCATTGGTCCTGTCCTTGGATTTCAGGAGACTCCACTGTAGTGTTCTCTTAAACTCTTTCTTTGTCAATCTGGCTCGAATGGGTTTTGGTTACAACCAAAATAGTCCTCATATAGTAAGCATGTGTTATTTTAATAGTACGAAGGAAAGGAATAGAAATCACAGCCATTTACTGACTGGGCTGGGCACCTGGTGCTGTGCGTCCCTGGGCCTGTGCAAACGCCCTCAGATCCATGCCTGGTTACTCCCACTCTGCCCAGGCCCCTCAAATGGCCAATGGGAGGCACTGGGGGAGACAGGAGAGCAGGAGAAGGGAGAAGCCAGGGTATCTTTTACCCCTGTTGCTGTGCCCTGGGCAGCCTCTGGTAGGGACCATGCTTCCTCTGCAGCTCCCCTCTTCCCCACCATGGGCCCTCCTTGGTTCCAGCTTCCACCGTGTGGCCCCTGTGAATCTCATCTCCTCCTATTGTGCTCCCCACACAGGGGGACAAGTGACTACCTACTTCAATAATCTCTGGGTCTCTGCCTCATCCCGTTTGGCTTCTCAGCTCTTATGTCACCTGTGTAGTTAATTCCCTGGATCAAATTCCCCCTGTTGAAACACTGTTTTCCCGGTCTAATGCTGACTGAATCACATATACTATCTAATTTTACTCTCGAAATGCCCCTCTGAGGGAGATATTAGGATCCCCGCTTTGCAAATGAGGAAGCCGCTGCTCAGAGACGCTAAGTAACGTGCCCCAAAGTCACACAGCTTTGCCACGACACTCAGAAGCTCTTTGAACTCTTATTACTATATCGTACCAGAATGCTTTGTATAGTCACCTCTGTAGTTAGAAAGAAAAGTTATTAAAGACAAACAACAAGAAACAAATCCTGGGTAAGTGCAGTACTAATACAGAGCGTCTGGGGTGGCCCTGCAGGTCTGGGAAACTCTCTCAGGCAAGCCCAGCCTCTCTCAGCCCTGGGAGAGCACAGGGGCGGGCCCTGGAATCCCAGGCCTCAACTTAGTAGTCAGAGCCCCTGGGCATGAACGTCTCTGAGCCCAGTTCTCTCCTCCATCACGAAAGAGAACTCAAGTTCAAAGGTCAGTTTCCCGCAGAGCTGGCATGAACACACCTCAGGCAGCGACGGTTTTGTGACTGCACGGTCGTCATAGTGCCTGCCTGTAGCCTGGCATGGAGTCACCCCCGATAAGCCTGTTCAGGTCTCATGCCTGTGTCTCGTCGCTCTGGGGCCTCAGTCAGGAGTGCAGGTGCAGAAGAGGGACATGGACGCTGGGTCTCAGCACTGACCCACCTCTGTGCCTCCAGTTCCAGGACCAGTTCCACCTGTTCTCACTGACTTAGGATTTTTATTGCTTCAAAAAATATGTTCATTTTTAATATCCATGAATGGTTTCAGCTTGAAGGGCTGGTTCTATTTTTTCCTGACACATATGAAATGAAATGTGTAACTACCAAAGGAAAAATGCTCTCGAGAGATCATGGGAAACAGCCCCTCCCAGGCAGGCACTGACGTAGGGGCCAGGCAAACTGTGCCCCCCCGTTAGTGGAATCATCCTGGACAAGTGACTTCTCCTCTCTGGCCTCAGTTCTTTTACCTGTAAAGTGGGATAATCTTGGTCCCTACCTCAGGGGTATTGCCAGGGATCCTTCAGCTAATCCAGAGGCCTGGAGGATGGGCACCATCTACGGTTATTATTTTGTTACTGTTTTGTTATTATTGCCAGCAATCTGTGGCCTGAGTGGGTCCCTTGTGGACTAGGGAAGTAGAGGCCCAGAGTCCAGGGCCTCCCAGATGCCCCAGGCCAGGCGCTGGGGTGAGGGGTGGGCACCCTCCCTGCCACGGAGCTGCAGAGGGAAGTGATGCTGGGTGCTGACACAGGGACTCTGCAGCCCTTACTGAATGGCCTCCAGTCTGGGGCAGTTGGGAGGCTGCTCCTGATTCCCTGGTGACATTCTAGCTCTGGCACCTGGCAGCTCCTTCTTTCAGGTCTGACCCCTTTTGTGCATCCAACACAGATTCCCCCTTTGGGCACCTAGGGAATTAGCTTGAGCCTGCATTTTGGCATCATAGGGACCTGGTTGCAAGTCTGTCCTGCCATGCAGGAGCTGTGTGACTCTGAGCATGTTGCTTAACTTCTCTGAGGCTCTGTCTCCTCAGGTGACATGGCAGTGATGATGATACCCACCTCCCGGGCTCAGCCACGTAACAAGTCCTTACTATCGGCTGGGCCAAGGTGGGTGTTGGTGAAACGATGGGGATGCAGCCCAGAGCAGAGGGACCTGGCAGTCTAGAGGGGAGAGTTGCTATAGTAACGGTAAGAATGGCCACATTTATTGAGCTTTCACCGTGCGCAGGGTGTACTGCTACGTGCTGGATGTTGACTGACTGCCCCACCGTTACCAGGAACCTATGGGGAGAGTGGATTGCCTCACATCAAAGCTCACACGTTGTGAGTGGACAAGCAGGGATTCGAACCCAGGCTGGGCTGACTCCAAGTGTGGGCACAGTCTCCAGCTGTGATACAGTGATACAGTGTACAGAGACTGTGATACCGTCTCCAGCTGTGTCAGTTTCTTCCACTGGACCCCGTTGCAGGATTAGGTGAGGATTCATGGTGACATCAGTCACTCCTTTAGGGTTGTGGTCCAATGGGGGAGCCTTTGGTACCTTTGAAAGTTCTGAATCTAAAACATTTGGGGATGGGGCACATCTGATGTCACCCCTGGGGGCAGTCCCCTTGCACCCCTCTGCTGGCAGGAGGCCCCCTTGTCTTGCTTAAGCCTCTCTCAAGGCTGGTGGGATGGGCAGCTCCTTGCCCCTTTTGGCTTGATTCTCCTAGAGCTGCAGTACAGTTATCAGGGTTGTACACAGAATGACCCTATAGGCACTCACGACCCCAGGGGCACATATCATAGACATGGCAGATTTTCTGAAGTTAGGACAATTTTCTGAAAGATGGGAATAAAGTGGAAGTAAAGGTGCCTTTCCTAATTCTCACAGAGATGCCATGTGAACCAGAATCACTTCTACTTTGGGAGAATGACACCTCAGTCCAGTGAGCTCCCACTCATCTTTCAAAACCCAGCTCCAGTAATCCCTCCCTGGGAAGCCTCTACCCTCAGTGTAGGAGTCATTGCCCACTTCTCCACCTGGGGCTCCCTCAGCCCCTCCCTCCCCTCTGCCAGGCTGAGAGCTGCCGGCTGCAGTGATGGCTGTATTGGATGGGACTCCACCTGCCCCCTAGCCCTTGCCTGCCCCCAGGAGAGAGTCCATGGGCATCCCAGAAGGCCAGCCTGGGCCTGAGCTAGGGGGCCCTATGGAGTTTCATGGGCACCTAAAAAGTTGGATCCACTTCCATCCACTCCCATTTTGCAGATAGAAACACTGAGGCCCAGAGCAGGGAAGGACTTGCCTGAGGTGTCACAGTGAGTTGGGGGCCCAGATCTCCTCACTCCCCACCGAGGCTGTGGCACCACTTCTGGTGGGGAGGCAGCCAAGGGACGTGGGACAGGCTGGCGATGGGGACAAGGACATGAAGATACCTCCCCCGCCCCCTCCCGTGGTCCTGGAAGTAGTTTCCAGGCAACTTCCTGGGGGAATTCCCCACATGGAGCCAGGATGTCCGACTCCTTGGAGACCGATTCACTGGTGGAACTGTAAAGGGAGCCGGTGCTGGAGTCCGGGCTAGGGGCCTGGGGGCAGAAGTGAAACCTTACCTGCAGCTGCCCGGACCCAAAGTGACCCTCCTCCCCTGCCTGCCGAGAACCCCCCATCTCTAGCTTCCCTACTCATTCCATTCACTTCATCCTTCTGAGATTTATTCCCAGGCCTCGGAGCCTGAAAATAATTTGCTGACAAAGCCCCGTCCCAGGCAGTTGCTTTAATTGGTTTTGTGGGAGCAGGTCTGGGACCATCTATTTAGAAGGAAATAGAAATTATGGCAGTGCTGCCCGTCCTTTCCCTGTAACGGGTACTGTGGAGTGTGTCTATGTGTGTGTGTGGTGAGGGGAAGGGCAGCTACAAGGAAAGCAGAGGCCTGGTCACAGGGGATGCAGTGATTGGGCGGGGGGGTCTGGGGCCACGGGGCAATGAGAGTAGGTGCTGCAGGCCGGCCCCCTCCTCAGCCCTGGCCCAGCGTTGGAATCAGAGCAGGGCAGCTTCTCAGGGCTTCTCACAGAGCCCACGGCGAGGAGAAGCCATGGGGACTAAGGGGGTCCAGGGGCAAGGGCACGGCTGGGCTTAGCTCTCAGGAGCCTCGTCCCTGTCCTTCCTCAAGGGCACCCTAGCGCCTGGCCGGTGGGCACCTTCTAAAACACAAATCACATTTGTAACTCCCCTGCACCTTTTTCTTTTGGCTGCTCTGCACAGCTTTCTGGATCTTAGTTCCCCGATCAGGGATCGAACCTGGCCCCAGCAGCGAAAGCGCCAAGACATAACCACTGGACTGCCAGGGAATTCCCACATATTTGTAACTCCTTGACTCAAAGCCCTTCCATGTCGCCCCACTGCCCTCAGAATGAAGCCAAGTTCCTTAGCTTGACATTCAAAGTCCCTCACAGCCTCTCTGCGCTCTGATGACCTCTCCAGCCACGTCATTCTTTTCTCCTGTCCCCAGCTGCTCCCTACCATGGTCTCTGGTCGCTCTACCAGGTACCTTTGGTCCCATCCTGGCATCCCGCCCCTTGTTAACAGTTCAATTGCCCCATGACTGAGGAGATCATCATTACTCTCATTTTATAGCCTAGGAAATGGAGGCTCAGAAAGATTAAAAGTTACCTGCCAGAGGTCACACAGCAGGGCTGGGACTCCAACCCAGGCCTATCCAGTGCCCAATCCCATACTCTGAACTACCAAGGTGTACAAGGGAACTAGCCAAGTTCCCTCAGGCCTCTAAGCCCCATGTCTTCCCCTGAAATATCCCTGCTTGCATTTTTTCCACTGGCAAACTCCTGTGCATACTTTAAAGCCCACTTGATGTCACTTCCTTGGGAATCCTTCCTTGGCTCATCCCTCCCATGTCCAGTCTCTCCCCAAGCCCCAGCCAAGCCCTCACCTCAGCTCTGATCTCTGGGTTTGTCAGTGTCTGTCTCCTCCACTTCATTCCTCCCCCCCAGACTGAGAGTTCCAGCTGAACTGTTGACCCTACAGAGTGGGGAGCACAGCCCTGAAGCACAGATGGGTCAGATCCTGGGACCTGGACTCTTTCCTTGTCTGGGGTATTGAGCAGCCTAGACCACAGCTGTTCTGTGTGATTCCGAGCAAGAACCTGTGTCTCTGTGGACTCAGTTTGCCCATCTGTAAAAAGGGAAGGTCAGCCTGGAGGCATCTGACACTTGGGGACTCTGAGGGCCAGGCTTGGGCTGGAGTCCTACACCATGTGACCAATGTGATTTGTGACTCTCGTGATGTATGTGTGGGGGGTGGCCACTCCCCATGTCAGGGTGGGTCACATCGAAAGGCCAGTGCTGATGCCCAGCTCAGCCTGGGTTCCACGTGGTGACTGTAGACTGGGTTGGCAGAGCTCTGAAGTGAGTCTCAAATTAGGGCTGCAATCGCAGCTCTGCCAAGCCTCCCGACCTCGATGAGCCCCGGTTTCATCTGTAGAACGGAATAATAATAATACCACCTCACAGGGTGGATTTGCCATGAGGATCACAGGAGAGATGCACAGGGCCTGGCCCAGAGCACGTGCCCCAAAGGTGTTCACTATTGTCATGGGTGCAAAGAACTTTGGGTGCCATGTCTTCGCTGGCACAGTAGGGGGTGGCAGGGGGTGCCTGAAGGATCTCAGTCTAGACAGACAACCAGACTGACTCACAGAGACCAGGCCAGAGCTAAGGGGCCTGCGTGGGTCTTGTTTTCCTGGCCCCAAGGTAGCCAGTCGGGCTGGGGCTCCAAGGGGCTCTTTTTCCTGGTGACTTTTTTCTTGAAGACTCCAGGACATGTTAAATGGGTGGCGGCAGTTCCTGAGGACAGATGGGCAGGGTGTGTGTGGGTGGCTCAGAGGAGGCTTGGGGCGGGCAGAGCTTCTGGGATGAGGCAGGTGGTACCCGGAGGAGACCAGTATGGTCAATGGCCCGGGAGGTGGCCGGCCAGGTTCGGGGGTCCCCATTCACATGCCCCAGAGTCAAGGTCCCGTCCAGATTTCCCCACTTCCAGGCTGTGGGCCGGGCCTCAGTCTCCCGCTCTGTCGAACGAGAAAGCAGCCCCTGCCAGTGGCCGCGTGGTGGTGGGGGGGGCGCGAGCAGCGCGGGCCCGGGAGGCCACAGCCATGGGGCTCTGGCCGGGGTCCCGGGACCCGCGCGGCGGCAGCTCCCGCCCCTTCCACGTGGCCGCTCCGAGAGGGCGTCTGGCTTCGGCGGGCCCCCCGGACCCGGGAGACGAGGAGACACCCCCCTCGGCGCCCGGGCCGACGCCCGCTGAGTGCGGACCGCAGGTGGCGCCAGGGGGCCGCGGTTGGGCCTCCCTCGCGGCTCCGGCCGCCCTGCCGAGGGGCGGCGCGGAGCGGGGAGGCGGGCGTCTCGGCCGCTCTCGGATCCGCCTGTCGGGCACCGCTGCCGTCGGGCGGTCGGGCCGCCAAGACCCCGGTGGGTGTTTGGGGCGCTGCGGTCGCACCCCGGCCGAAGGAGGCCAAGGCCCAGGCGGACGCCCGGGCATCCCACCGCCGACCCTCGAGCGGCCGGACCCGCCTCCTCCCCATACACCGGCCACCTCGCAGGGCCTTCCCGTCGCGTGTGTCCGGCTCCGCGCGGCAGCGGGTGTGCGCGGGATCCGGGGGCTGTGTGTGTCAGCCCGTGCGGATCCACCGCGTGAGACAGTGGCCGCGGGCGGGAGCAGGGATGTGTCCGGCTGGTGTGTCCGTGGGGAGACCTGCGTGTGGCGGGCCGGGTGCGAGTGCGCGAGGTCCTGCTGGGCTTCCTTTGTTCCCGGCCCTCAGTGGGGGTCCCAGGCCGGGAGCTGCTGGGGACGGTGACAAGGGCAGGCAGAGGAAGAGGGACGTTCTCTTCCTCCCCCTCAACTTCCCACCTCCGGGTTCTCTGGCCTCTTTCCGGAGTTGGTCAGGATCCCTGCTGGAAGGAAATGGAGGGGTGTGTGTGTGTGTGTGTGTGTGTGTGAGTGTGTGTGTGTGTGTCTTTGTCAGAGTAACCTCTTGACTCTTGAATCTTGGTCAAAGAAACCTTTTGATCTCTGGGGCTTCCCTGACTCCAGGCCCCAAGGGAGAAAGAAGCCTCACCACAGGGATGCCCTGGGGCAGCGGACTTGAGCGTTGGGAATAGGATTGATTTGCCCCAAACCAGCAACAGAAGAGAAGGGCCTTGGAGGTGGTGAGCTGTGTCTGGAGGTTTTTGAGCCCCAGGACTTGTAGGTCCTTTCCAGTTCATTCCAGAATCCACACAGAACCCTACCAGAAGCAGTTGCCCTGAGCCAGACTCTGCCCTGGCAGAGAGAGTTTTTGGGAGTTTTTTATTTATTTTTTATTTGTGGCTGTGTTGCGTCTTCGTTGCTCCTCACGGGCTTTCTCTAGTTGTGGTGAGCGGGGGCTACTCTTCGTTGCAGTGCACGAGCTTCTCATTGTGGTGGCTGGTCTTTGTTGTGGAGCGCGGGCTCTAGGTGCATGGGCTTCAGCAGTTGTGGCGCGGGCTCAGTAGTTGTGGCTCATAGGCTCAGTAGTTGTGGCACACTGGCTTTGTTGCTCCGAGGCATGTGGGATCTTCCCAGGACCCGGGCTCGAACCCACGTCCCCTGCATTGGCAGGCGGATTCTCAGCCACTGAGCCACCAGGGAAGCCTGGAGAGAGGGTTTTGAGAGGACTGAGGCCCCACCCAGGTCAGGTAAGTCCAGTCCAGCAGAGCAGGTAGGATGTATCGTATGGTTGGTGGCTGCACACCTAGGAGGGATGTGGTCAGAGGAGGAAGTGGGAAGTGGGGTCAACTCGCAGGAGCCAGGGCTCGGAGGGCCTCAATGCCAGAAAAAAGGAAATTTGGACTTTCTCCCACAGGGGCCAGGAGAGTCTCCCCCCCTACGCCCGCACCCAGTGCACCCCCATCCCCCGCCACACACACACACACACACACACACACACACACACACACAGGTTCAGAGCAAGGGAGCAAGAGAAAGGGAATGCTGTGTGATCTGGAGGGTTGCTTAACCTCTCTGAGCAGTTTGTAAAACAGGCTTTGTAGTAACTTGATTTTGAGAGGTCCCACAGTATTTCCCCCTTCCCTTGTGGTAGCAAACCGAGCTCCCACTACCGAGTACAGGGAAGAAAGCACCGTCCAGGCCCAGCCAATCAGAGTTCCCCTTCCTGGTGCTGTGACTGGTTCAAGATTGGGCGTGTGACCCCCCTCCTGGTCAGAGGCTTTCCTGCTGGTTGGGCTGTAGGAACTCTCACTACCTATTCTTTCCATGGCTTTTGAGCCATAAACCCCTTATTGACTTTAGATGGTTTGTGTTTTTGTTGTTCTGCTGTTGGGAAAGTCTTGAGTAGTTCAGAAATACAGACAGTGCTTCTTTGTGTGGAGGTTGGTTCATTGATGCCATGCCCAGTGTGAGCCGTGTTGGGCAGCTGCAAGAGCCAAGGTTGGGAGTCAGACAGACCTCGGGGGCCCCATCTCTGCAGCTTCTCCCTGAGTGACTCTGGACATGTCACTGCCCCTCTCTGAGCCTCAGTTTCCTGTGTTTAGAAAGGGGTACATAGTTCCCCTCTCCAAGCAGCTGCAAGGACTGAGTCCTGGTAATGGCAGCCCGGCTGGAGGGGCAGGAATGACTGTCCCAGGAGCATCCAGTGAGAGGCAGGTGATTGGTGAGCAGTGTTCCGAAGGGGTGGGGGGCTGGGGCCTGGGTCAGCGTGGCGGCAGTGAGGGGCTGCAGGAGTGAGGGAGGGCAGCGGAGGAGGCCGGGAAACCCCATTCCTGCCTTTCCCAGATCAAGGGTGGGGGGCAGCAGTTTCCTTTGGGACAAGGGGACGAGGACCTGGGGAGGATCCAGCAGGAGAGACGGGGAGGCAGAACAACTGCTGGGCTGGACCCAGGTGAGGGGAGACACCCAGAGCCCCTGCCAGCTCAGGTCACCAAGCCCGCCAGTGACTATGTTGGTCGCATCCGTGAGGTCTCCTGCTCATTTCTCCCTCCTCACCCCTTCTCTCTCTCTCCCTGGCCTCTGGTTGCCTCCTTCTGCCCTCACAGCCTCAGTCTCTTTCTCTCTTATTCACTCGACACAGAACAGCCAGGCAGCCCTTAAACCCAAACGTGAATCCCTGTTGCCCTTTGGACCAAGTCCTGAGTCCCTTATCCACCTCAGGGCCCTGCCTGCCCCTCAACTTCCCTGTTGCTGCGCCACAGCCTTATGTTCTCGGTTCTCCCAACCCCTGAATGCCAGGCCTGGAGCACAGTGGTGAGGGACCCAGCCTTTGGTGTTGGAATCAGGACTCTGCTAGCTGTGTGCCCATAGGCAGGTCCCACCCTCTCTGCATCTCAGCTTCCCAGTCTGCGGGATAATAAGCACCTACCTCAGCTGGGAGGTGTGGGCACCAGACCTGTGCAAGGCATGATTCTCCTGTTATCATCAGTGCCTGTCCAAGGAGGTCCTCCCAGCCTCTTAACCCAGCTCTCTAGGAATCTCTGGCTGGCCAATGTCTCCACCCAAGGCTAGCTGCCCCTCTTCTCTCATCCCTCAAGGCTTTGTTCCCATAAGTGTGGAAGGACCGGAGTCTTTGCTGGGGGGCTGTCATCACCCACTGGGGCTGCTTGTGTGTCCAGCTATCCTCCTAGGAGCTCTGACCTGCTGGGGAAGGGAAGGGGCACACCTGGTCCCGGGGGCTGAGAGCCCTGAGAGGGATCCAGAGGATAAAGAGACAGCATTTTCCAATAATTGCAGCGATTAAGAAGGACTCCCCATTCTATCCTGGACAAAGAGAGGAGGACAGCTGAGTCCTGAGTGAGGCAGAATTTGACCTGAGCAAACCAGCTTGGGCAGAGAGGTGCACAGACACTAGCTGGAGAGAGGTGACACGGTTAAAGGGTCATTGTTAACGAGGTCCTTGCCAAATGCTTGGTTTTTCATTGTTTTTGTTGTCTAGGTTGATGGAAAATGTACTCTTTTTTCATCATCAGAGAACAAGAGAATGTTCTGTTTACCACACACCAGGTTTCTGTCTGATCCTGTTGCTGACAACCATCAGATGTGGCTGGGTGGGGGGGGGCGTATTTGGGAGTCACGGAGGGGTAAGAGATGCAGTGCTGGGCCCAGGGAGGAGGTGGTAGAGCAGGGAGAAGTGGGCAGACTGGGGATGTGTTTTGCGTTGGGGTGACGGCACTTGCTGAGGGATCGGTTGTGGGGTGATGGACAGGAAGTGCGAGGGCCCTTCAAGGTTTCTGGCTTGTACAGCCAAGTGGATGGAGGCACGGCTGCTGCAAGGAGGAGCAGGTGGGCGCCCCCGGGCTGGCCTGATGGGAGCCCTGTGAACCTTTGGCCCTGATCCACGCCAGACGCTGGGAATTGGGAGCCCAGAGCGGCCTGTCTACCTTGGACAGGTGGGCTATGGTATGTGGCTACGTGGGCCTCAAGATGTTTCTCATCATTAAAGAATGTGAGTCCTGGGCAGGTGGGTCTGTGGACATGGCCCTGACAGGCTGCTTTGCCAGGAGAACTCAACTGCCTGGGGTCTCTCAACCCCATCCAACCCCTGTCACCAAGGGACACAGGCCCCATTGTTAGAGGAACAGGAAGGGACTGAGGAAAGAGGGAGGGCCGGGCCAGGTGGGTTTGCCCACTCTCTGGGCCCCCTGATGCAGACGTGGATTCAAAGCCAGCTGGTCCCCCCAGCCTAGGCCATCAGGGGAAGCCGGGATCGGGTCCAGGGTAAGCAGGGTGTGGAAGGGCATTGTCTCTGGAGTCAGAGAGACCGAGGTTCAAATCCTCCCACATACTGGCTCTGTGTTGGGCAACTGCCTCTCTGAGCCTCAGTCTCCTCATCTGTAAAATGGGAATAATGGTAATTCCTACCTCCGTATGGGGTTGTTGGAAAGATTCAAATCCAAGAACATGTGTGAAGTACATGACACCACAGACAGGAAGTGCTCAATACATTTTAACTCATTATTATTATTATTATTTATTATTATTATTATTATTGTAATAGATCTTGGATGCAGCAGTAGATGTTCTACCTCCAGACCTTTGCAAGTTTTGTTTCCTCCACTCAGAATGTCCTGGTCCGGGTGGTGTACCCCTCCTCATCCTTCCATGCTCAGGTCAGGGGTCTTGTCTCTGGAAGCCCTTCTGAGCTCACCCCAGCACCCAGCTGCCCTGATGCGTCCCTTCGTATGCCGCCCCGTGCCTGGTGTGCAGCAGTTCCTCACCAACGACTGTCTCCCTTCTCCCACACTGGCCACCACAGGTGCTGGGTCTGACGTTTTTCTGTGTCTCCAGGGCCCAGCCAGAGGCCCCACGACCTCCCTCACCTTGCTTTCTGGCTCCCTACTTGAATTCCAGATCTCTTTCCTCTCAGATGAGCAGAGCCTGGGCAGGGCCCAGCAGCGGGGTGTGGGATGCCAGGCAATTTAGGAGGGCAGCCAGGTCCGTGCTGCCCTGGGCTGGGCTGGGGTTGAGGAAGGTCCTGGGAGGCCCAGGCTGGTGGAGGTGGAAGGAGGTTGAGAGTGAGGGAGCAAGGTGGTGGCCGTCTTTGCCTGGGGCATCGTTGATCACAAATACAGGTAACGAGGGAACAAGAAATGTGGGAGTCCCTTGGGGTTGGCCAAGGCCCAGGCAGGCCGATGGCATCGGCCCAAGGGCATGGGCAGTCCAGCCAGGCCCATGCCCCACTGGCCCTGGGCTCGGGTCAGTTCCAGGCCTTTCTTCTCAGCCCGAATGTGGAATCCTGTCGGCCTGGTGTTGGGTTTCGAGCGGAAGGGAGGGATTTTATGGCCTGGGTGAGGGGAAGTGGCAGACAGGCAGGGGGTAGATGGCTTTCCCGGAATCCCAGATCGCACTTTAATAATTTGTTTCAGAATTAATGTCCATTCGCTCAGTCTTCACTGTTCCAGCTCACTGGAAGATTAAATAAAAACCCGTGCCCCCCTCTCCGCTGCCCCACAAATGGAGGGAGACCAACCCCATTCTCTCCGGCTGGGCTGGCTGCCTGAAGCCAGCGCAGGAAATAAATCTCTCAGAGAAAACCACTTTGCTCACACGATTTCAATCCAGCGGGGCATAGTGGCCCCAGTCACTCCTTGTTTTATTTAGCTGATAATCTTTTATTGTATCAGGAGACTCTCGCAGAAGCACCGTGTCTTTACAGGCCTGAGGCCTCCCCAAACAGCTGGGCCGGGCCTCCTGAGGAAGCGTGGGCTCCGCCTTCCTGGGCACCCTCCCGCTGCTGCAGGTGGGCAGTGCCAGGTACCCAGAGGGGTGGGTACTCAGGTGCCAGGACAGGGAGTGGCTGCCCCTGGCTGCAGGGCACAGGCAGGGCACAGGCAGGGCCTCGGCAGGGCTGGAGCGGCTACACTTCACCTCTGGGGATCAGGCCTCAGGGGCCCAACCCAGGGAGGCTCGGCAGCCAGGGAGGCCATGGGCAGAACTCCACCTGAGGCATCTTCCATTCATTCATTCAGTCAGTCAGTCAGTCACTCTGCAAATATTGTGAGCCTTCCCTGTGCCAGACTCTGAGAATCAGGGGTGAGGAGACAGACAGACAGACAGGTCCTGCCCCTGGAGTGACAGCCTCTCCTCCAGTAGTTAGCCTTTGTCTCACTGCGCCACCTGATTGAACTTTCCTGCTCTTGTACCATCTTCTCTGACTCGGGCATAGTTCCATTCTTTTTTTCCACTTGGTTTTTATTTCATGTGGATTATCAATTACAGAAGCCAAGATATTAATTTAATAATACTTAGAAATATTAGAAGCTGACAGAGTATTCTAAAAATAAGTAAAAACAAGTCTTCACATCAAAGAGGGACATGATTGGATAAAGGTAATGAAAATCCATCAATCTTGGGGTCAGGAGAGAAAATCAGCCAGCATTAAGATACTAGGTAATTACTTTATCCAATTATTCATTACTTATTTATTAAATTATTTATTATGTTTCCACTAATTATCCAATATTTATGATTTTTTCCGTTATTCCTTTCATCTTGCCTTTTTACATCATTGCCTTTTAAAAAATAATGTATTTTATTTTATTTTAATTAATTAATTAATTTTTGGCTGCGTTGGTTTTCATTGCTGCATGTGGGCTTTCTCTAGCTGGGGTGAGTGGGGGCTATTCTTCGTTCTGGTGTGCAGGCTTCTCATTGCAGTGGCTTCTCTTGCAGAACACGGGCTCTAGGCGTGCGGGCTTCAGTAGTTGTGGCACACAGGCTCAGTAGTTGTGGCTTGCGGGCTTTACAGTGCAGGCTCAGTAGTTGTGGCGCACGGGCTTTGTTGCTCCGCGGCATGTGGGATCTTCCCGGACCAGGGCTCGAACCTGTGTCCCCTGCCTTAGCAGGCAGATTCTTAACCACTGCGCCACCAGGGAAGTCCCCATCATTGCCTTTTTAGTATCAGTTAAACTTATTATGTATTAATAACTTTCTCACACAAAGTTCTTTGAGTTTATAAATCTTATCTACTGTATCTTTCATAGTTCAACCTGAGGCACCAGGGTATTTTGTATTCTCACTGGGGTTGAATAAACTTCATGTAAATAAAGATTTGGTTCTGATTTCTTCAACACATTTCTTGTTTTATATTTTTCTCAAATTTTTCTTATTTTGAAGTTAATTATAGACATAGGAAGTTGGGAAAATAGTATGGAGAGTCTGGGGTACCCTTCCCCGCAAAATTCCCGCAAAGGTAGTATCTTACATGGCTGTGATACAATATCAAAACAGCAGGGTAGGCAGGTCTGAGCAAATTTAGGATTGAACAGTTTGGACAATTTCAAATTGCCTTGTGCTCCTGGGCCTCATTCCTGCTCTGCACCCCTTGACTGATTGTACCTGCCTCGCAGGGTCCTCAGGGGAACCCTCAGCATCGCCAGGACGGTCGAGAGAGAGTGTGGGTGAACCTGACAGGACCCTGACTGCATTCATTGTGGGCCTTCTCTGAGCCAGGCACTGGCAGGTGCTACAGAACCTTATGGCGGCCAGACAGGCAAGGTTCTTGTCTTCCCAGGCCTGCTCTGGATTAAGCCCCAGACTCTGGGGCTTTCTGGTGGGAGGTGGTTAAACACCTTTTATTATGGGCTGAAATGTATCCCCATGAAATTCATACGTTGGAGTCCCAACCCCTGTACCTTAGAATGTGACTGTATTTGCAGGTAGGGTCGGCAAAGAGGTAATTAAGTTAAAATGAGGTCATTAGGGTGGGCCCTGATCCAACATGGCTGTTTAAGAACAGGAAATTGGGACACACACAGAGGGATGACCGCGTAAGAACACAGGGAGAAGGGGGCCATCTACAAGCCAAGGAGAGGGACTTTATAAGAAACCAACCCTGCTGATACCTTGATCCTGCACTTCTAGCCTCCAGAATGGTGAGAAAATAAATTTCTTTTGTTTAAGCCACCCAGTCTGTGGTACTTTGTTATGGCAACACTAGTAAACGAACACTCTCCAATATGTTAATCTGCATTTGGGGGAGTGAGGGGGACTGCCCCCAGGAGCTGATACCAGATGAAACACAAGACACCCAGTTATATTTGAATTTCAGATAAACAATGAATATTTTTTTGGCATATATTGAATGGGACATACTTATACTAAAAAAATTAAATGTTTATCTGAGATTCAAATTTAACTGGGTGTCTTGTATTTTCATTTGCTACAACTGGCCACCCAGCCTTAGAACTAAGGCAGTGGCTCCCACCGGGACAGAGGCTCAAGGACACACAGACCAGCCCTTGCTGCCCAGAGGGAGTGAGAGCTGGAGGCTGCTTCCCAGGCCTGAGCCACTCTTCCCAAACGGTTCCCATCTCCCGCACAAACATATTTATTGGGCTTGATGGCAAACAGATTATGCTTGTCCCAGGAAGGGCAGCTCGAAAGAGAAAACCTTGAAGTCTGGGAAATAATGAGGGGAAATTAAAGTGCATTAAGACCCTTCTGAGAGATAACGTCAGGGTGAGTTACAGGCCCGATAAGGAACTGGGGGCTCACACAGGGGGCTCAGAAAGGTCGCCCAGTGGCACGCAGAAGACCAGGAATCATAAATATGGGGCAAGATGCCCAGCTGGGGTCACCGGGGTGAAAATATTGGGGTCATTCCGAAAACAATTATCCTGCTTGGTTTGCTCTTCAGGTCCTGTAAATCTTTCACCTTTTATAAAAGATTTCTGGGGAAAGAAGCACTTTGGAAGCTTTAACTGATTTTTGTGGCCAGTTCTTGGTGGTTCTACTAAAAGAAAACAGACAAAAGGGAAAAAGTAATTACCCAGCTTTCTCAGGGGCACAGGGATGGGCTGACTGGCTTCTTCTTATTCCTGGGAGAGATTAGGCTGCCCCGGGTTTTGACTCACTCCATTTGGAGTCTGGTCACAGTTTAACGATTATTTTCGTTTGTTTGTTTTGAATCCAGTCACAGTGGGGCTCTTGGTACCCAGTGGATGCTGCTTTTTGGGGTAGATGTGGCAGCTGTGTGGCGGCCATCTTGTCTGGTGTGGTGGCCATCGTGAGTGTCGAGGCAGCCATCTTGAGTGGTGTGGCAGGCGTCTTGGCCTACATGTACCAAGGTCATGTGCCCACACAGAGCCCCTGAAGCTGGAGAATGTGTCTAGGCTGTGCTGGCCTCAAGCACACGGCTCCATGCACCCCTGTTTTCTCATTGTCTGTCCAAGGGAATGCTTGTTCAAGCTCTGTGCCTCTGTGTCTCTCTGTCCATGTTCCGGGACAGTTGGCAGCACCAGCAGAAGGTAATCATTCATTCCACAAAAGTTTATTGAACACCTGTTATATGCCTCTACCTCAGAACTCTCCCTCCCATCTACTAGCTCGTTTAATTCTCATGACCCTGTAGAGGAGGGATTATTAGCCCCATTTTGCAGATGAGGAAATTGAGGCTCAGAGAGGTGAAATGCCTGGCCTAGTGTCACGCAAAAATAGGGGGCGAGGCAGAGCTAGGATTTCAACCCAGATCAGAACTGTGGTCTTCCCAGTGTCCCATGCCTCTTAGTTAAGAACAAGGGTTAAGATTACGGGGTCTGGGGTCAGATGAAACCTTGTTGAAATTTCTGCCCTGCTTCCCCCTAGCTGTGTGACCTTGGGTGAGTCACTGAGCACTCTGAGCCTCTCTCTCCTCATCTGTGCAATGGGCACAGTGCTATAGTCCTGCCACAGTGGTGTGGTGCGGAGTCAAGCAGCCCATGCACCTGGGGGCAGAGCCCAGGCTTGGAGCTTCTAGTGTCCTATAGAGGGGGAGGCTGTTCTTTAATGAGAAGACAAAGAGTTTCTCCCAACCATCTCTCGCCATCTGCCAACTCCCAACAGGATATAATTATTCAAATTGAATAAATGCTTGCTGAGTGAGACTTGGACTTCCTTTAGGTTCACACCAGACTCAAGTGTAGGAGAGGGGTAGGGAGGGGGATCAGGGTGGGGAGTGGCCCTGGGCTGCTCCGCCAGCCATGCATGCCCCAGACCAAATTCAGTGTTCACATAGGAATTCATCCATCCATTCACTCATTAAACAAACATTTTGTGCCAGGCCTGCTCTGGTGCTGGGGATACAGTGAGTTGGGAGCAAGACAAACTTGAGTCCTCCAGGCCCAGAGCTCATATGTAGGGGTGAGAAACAGACGGGAGCCAGAGAGGCCTGGGGAGAGGCTTTTGCTGGTTGGAGGGTGATGATGGAAGCCTGGACGAAGATGGAGTGGTCCTGATGAGCCCCATGGAAGTGTATGGGATAACTGAGGCTCAGAGAGGTAAAGTGACTTGCCTAAGGTCACACAGCTAATGGGTGGCAGAGCTGGTTTTCTCTCAGCCAGGACCTGATCCTGCCTCCTTTGGATTGCCTGAAACAACATCACCACTCTGAGTTCTTAGCTGCCCCAGTTCTAGAAATGTGAACACATGCTCTGGCAAAAAAGGTGTTTGGGAAACACTGCATATGCCACCCCTTTCTGGAGCGTGGTGCATGGTGCCCATTAAAGGCTCTGAGGGGTCCTGCAGGAAAGGAACTTGCTTAGCCCGCATCCCCATGGGCTTCCACTCCATGCAGTCAAAGCACGTTGGCCAAGTCGATGCCTTCAGGGGGTCAAAGTCACCCAGCTCTGGTGGGCCCCTCCCAGAATGCTCTGGAAACCAAAGACTCCAGTCAGTGGTGAGTAAGAGCCCAAGGCGCCAAGGAGGGCTGTGACAGTTCAGGCAGGCTTCCTGGAGGAGGTCCTGGAATTAGACCAGCAGGGAGAGCTCAGCTCAGGCATCTGCAGGGAGGCTGTGGACATGATGGTGATGAGTGAGGGCTTGAGGGGCCAGAGGGGCTGTGTTCAAATTATAGCTTTGCTCTTAGCTGCTGTGTGACCTTGGGGAGATGACAGGACTCCTGTGAGCCTCAATTTCCTCATCTGTAAAATGGGATAATGACAGAACCTCAAGGTGATACTCAAGGCCTTAGCCCTTAGCCCAGGGTGGCTGGGAGGAAGATTCCACGGTTGAGAGTGTCAGCCTGGCAACGGAGAAGGAGGGCTGTTCACATTCTTTTTCTCCTCTGAAGAACCAGAGACTGTGGAAAATACTCCTTGACCTGAAAAAGCCCCAACTGGACGCTCCTGTGGGTCTGTTACAGACACGACTTTGCAAATCAGATACGACAGGGAAATGTGGGCCAAGATGGTGGCCAGCTGTTCAGCAGTGGGGAGAGGGCTGCTTAGAGACCCGCATGGCCTCCTCGGAGAGCCGACGCCGTCAGCCTCGCTGTGCCCGGAGCACAGGTGTGTGAGGGCGCACACCCTGCTCAGAGGGAGCGGGGATGGGCACGGGCAGGAGGCTCACGGAGGAAACTCTCTCACACCACACACCACACCAGACACACACACCACATATACACACCACACTCACACCACACACACCACATCACACACACATCACACACACACACCACACACTCACACCACACCATACAAACACACCACACTCAAACCACACACACCACACATACACACCACACACACACACATCACAAATACTCAGACCACACACACACCACACATGCACACCACACACACACCACACCATATGCATACCACACCAGACACACACACACACACCACACACACACATACACACACACCACACCACACACACCACACCACACTCACGCCACACACTCCACACACACACACTGCACACACCCCATATATACACACCACACCACAGTCACCTACCATACATGCTCACACACTCAGGCCACCGTTCCCGAGGGCCGCTGTGCTTGGAGCGAGGCCGCACCTCCTCTGTGCCCACACGGGGGCGGTGGTGCACGAGGTGGGGCACTGGGGGTTGGAGTCAGAAACAGGTCCAGTTCCTTCCTTGCTGGGCAAATCCCCTTCACCCTTTAGGCCTTATTACTGTGGAAGGACGCTGTCGGCCTCTGCTTCTGGGTGACTTTGGGAAAAAATTTTAAAAAGGTATTTAGCACAGTGATTGGCACATAGTAACTGCTGAGGAGGTCCAAGGACTCTACCTGTCGCCCCCTTCCTCTGCTCTGCTGACTGAGGCCCTTCCCTTCTCCTGAGCCTTGTGGTCCTGGGGGTGGGGACAGTGCTGCCAATCACAGCAGCCCATCCCCTAGCCAAAGGGATTGGCCCAGGGGTGAACATGTGACCGCTGCCAGGCCAATCAGAGACCTGGCCTGGCATGTGTATATGGTATGTGGATAAGAAGTCCTTCCTCTGTGGTTCCAAAGCCTGGAACAGACTGGACCTTTGTCCACATCCCTCTTGCCATGTGGAGGATGCCCCTTCCAGGAGCAGAGAATGAGGCCCAGAAATGGGACAGCAGAGCTGAGGGTGATCAAGGTGACGCAAGGCAGCTGAAGTTCTGTCCACACTTCACATTGTGACACACACATTGATGAAAGTCTGGTCTCCGTATTGGGAGGTGTGAATGTCAGCTGGGGGCTGCTCTGTGATAAGATAGCCTAGGACAACTGTCCCGTCCCCAAGGGCCCCTCACAGCATCCTAGGAAGGGACACAGATAAGACCCTCCCCCAAAGCCAAGGGCCTCCTTTCCCAACATGGATGGGAGGAACCAACGATCTGGGGAGAAGCCCCTAAGAGCCCCTCTTTCCATTATAAGTGGAAGATTTATTGGGTAATGATGACGTCAGCCATTTGGCAAGGGTCTTTGTGCACGTTGAGCTCTCAGGCCTTAAGGAGCTGCAGCCAGGGGCCGTGCGGTGAGGCTGCCTGAGCCCAGAGGGAGGCCGAGGAGCCACCTCCTGCTCACAATGCTCCCCAGGGACGGGGCTGGACTTGCTGGCCACTCTCCTTCCTCTCGCTTGGTGAGCTCCTCTTGGGGTTTCTTGCCCTGGAACCTGTCCTCCCCAGGCGTCCACCAGCTTGTCGTCCTCCAGTTGGATCCACCAGAGCCAGGAGTGTTCTCAGCCCCCAGCTGCGAAGGGGTCTATGAGGAGAAGGGTGTGTCTGTTTCCACTCCCCTTCTAGACATCTGGTCACCCAAACACTAGAGAACGGGTCTCGGCCCCATGGACCATGAGATCCCAAAGAGAGGATGCGAGTCAGGTCATTTCTGTACCTTCAGGGCCCGTGCCGGGCATGGCACAGGGTAGGCATTAGTGGACATGTGTTGACTGAATGCTGAGTGCTTACATTCCTTCAGAGTCAGGGAACTCACTCACTCCCCATGAGGAAACTGACTCATTAGTGGCCACCTTGGAGAAGGATCCCTTAGGCTTCTTCTGGGGCAGGCTCAAGAGCATCCCTACCTGGTCCCTGGGTCCCCCCAGTATCCCACACCAACAGCAGGCCTTCCTCTAGCCAGGATGGAGATGCTCTTTGTAAATCTACGTTAACAAGCCTGCTGCTTTAGTTGCAGACACCGGTCAGAGTCCAAGCTGTGGCTCGTCTCTGTCAATCAATGCATTGTATCGTCCCCTGAAAGCGATTAGAAAGGAGAGCCGTCATCTCACTGGATTTCAGGTCTCCACATTGTAAAGTCTCATTCTGGTTAATGATCGCTTGGACGGATGGCCCCACGAGCCTTTCACCACACATCGAGTTTTGGTGATGACTCCTACTGTGCTGGGTCCTCCCAAGAGGGAGGCTTTGTTATTTTTGCCCCAGTTTCACAGATGGGCCCTCAGAGGCATGGGATTCACTCAAGGAGCCTGCCTGGTGACCCATGGCAGGGGGTGTGGGCCTGGGCCAGAGCAGCCCCGGACCCCAGAGTTCGAGGCTGGTGGGCCAAGTGCCCCAGGCAGACCCCAGACCTCGGCCTGGTGAGCACGGGCATGAAGTCCCCACTCCGCTTTCCCCCAAAGGCTGCTGTGAACGCCCCTTCCTGCCATTTTCGGAGCCCCTCCCTTGGCTGTCCCTGGTCTCGTCCCAAGAGGGAGCTAATGGGGGGCTGCCGCCCATGGGCTAATCATGGTGCTTTGCAAAGACACCCTTGGGCATCCCTATGGCTGGGGGATGAGGTCTCGCTCTAGGAGCTGGAGTGGGGGTAGGGGTCAGTCAAAATGATCTGCTCCAGCTCCCATACGTCACCCCCCTGGACCCCTTAGCAAGGCCAGCCAGTTCATGCTGGAGGTCACCTCCTCTGCGGAGCTGCTAACCTCCCCCTTCGTAAGTATTCGCTCAAACACAGTCTGTGCACTAACTCTGACCTTGGCCCCATTTTCCTTGCCCCTGTTTGGGGCAAGGAAACAGGCACTGACAGCTTGCCAAGGTCACCTACTGGCAAGTGGCAGAAGCAAGGTCTGAGCCAGGCAACCAGGCCATCTGGCTCCCCTGACCTGGGCTGCTGTGAGGAGTCCTCCTGGGGCCCCAATAAAGCCACAACTGTATTTATTTGATAAAGTCACAGCCACTCCAGCAAGGAAACCAAGACTGCTGACACCTCCTCAGGACTCCAGGGTTTGGCTCAGACACTCCTCAGAGTAACTCCCAAGATGAGGTGGGCACAGAGATTTGGGGGTAACCTAAGTCTAGAACTTTCTCTCTTAATTTACAGCCTTCCCCAGCCCTTTTCTCCAACACCCAGCAGCTAAGCCCTTAGAAGAGTCAAGGGCTTGAAGAATGCTAAAAATTTAATGTATGTTAAAAGGGTATTAAATTCTAAACTAAAATTTACATGGGAATATGACATTAAAATATTTTTAGCTTTCAGGAAGCTGGGGGCTGGAATGCTCTAATATAGACAAATGTTATCATTTTAAAAAGAATTAGCTTCACAGTGTTTCTTATGTATTCGTAGAGTTAATGCATGAAGATGTGAACCCTGCCTGGGGGCTAGTCAGCAAGGCAGGCGGGTCTGGTGAGGGGAGAGGGCCCTGGGAGGGAGGACCTAGGCCCCCAGCTGGATCCAGGGGGCTTCCCTGGGGTTCTGGGGATGCTCCCTGAAGCCAGCTGGCAGGGGGAGGCCTTGGCCCTCGTGTTCCCTGTACGTGACTAGGCACCCTGTCTCCATGGCTACCTGTTACTGATCCCCTACTGTGCGCCAGGCCAGTGACACTGAAGATGAGACTCTGTCCCAGTCGTGCAGATGAGAAGACAGGCTCAGAGAGGCTGAGTCATGGGTCAAGGTCACACAGCAAGGAGGCAGATTTTCATTCCTTCTGCAGCTTCTCAGCTCAAGTCTTGAGGCTGTTTGAACACTCACCCACCTGGCCGCCCCCTCCCTCACCGGCTCCCAGTGACTGGAGCAGGGCTTCCCGGCGTCCCAGCCCTGGTCTGCCCGCCACCTCACTACAGCTCCTGGCTCTCATCTCTCCCAGGCCTCTCAGGTAAAGTGCGCCCTCCCTGCCAGGTGAGGGGGCCTGGAGGGCATCAGCCTCTGTGTTCCTGCTGCAGCCTGAGGCTGTGCTCAGATGTTTGTGGAATGACAGGGTGTGTGTATGGAGCGGGTACTTGCTGCTGCCACCCCGGCCAGGCCCTGGGCTGGACCCAAAGCTAACGCAGCCTACCCCCCTCCCCCCGTACTGGGGTTTGGCTTCAGGAAGTCTGTGGCTGAGTTTTTTCCCAAAAGGGACACAGGAGGGCCGTGAAGACGGGGCTGGGAGATGTGACTGGCTGTGACTTCTACAGTGCGAGCCTGTGGCGGCTCCAGGGTTGAACCCGGCTCTCAGAGGTGCATCATTTATCCATGCTGGCGCCCTCCTCGCCTGTCTCTGGGGTCAGGGCATTGGCTACAGGAGCCATGGGAGGGTGGGGAGGCGGGCACCATGTGACCACACACGAGATGACTTGGGGATCACCGAGGCTGAGCTCGCGGGGCCCTGGGAGAGGGTGGGAGGCCTTAAATGACAGATGAGGGGTGATTTTGCCCTTTTCCACTCACTGCCCTAGGGCCCCCTCTAGCCGGTGGCCACCTGGCCCAGCTCAGGGGACATGAGTCTTCAGGGGCAGCGTCCTGCTTCTGAATGAGGAGGGGGCACCCCAGGGGCAGGACCCTGGGACCGGGGTGGGGCAGGCAGAGCTGGGGTTCCTGACCCAGCTGCCTCTCCGCCCACCCCCCTCTGCTCCAGGCACCGTCACAGAGAGTGACACAGCCCCAGCAAGTGACTAGCAAAACCCCATCCGCCAGAGGTCACGGTGAAGGGGGGCCTGGCACAGCTGGTGGTGCTGGTTGGATGCCGTCCCCGGGAACCTGGGGTGGGAGCTGCACCCTGAACCCCGCACCTCAAGGCAGGGCCAGGATTCCTGCTGGGGCTGTATGACTTCAGGCTGTGGCTGTGTCCTGGTCACCCTGAGGAGGTCCCTGGCCCCCTCTGGGTGGTGAGAGCTGAGAGGCCCAGCAGGCAGCCCCCCGCCCCAGCCAGGCCAGGGCAAGGAGAGGGGCTCAGCCTGGCTCAGCTCTGGTCCCAGGAGACATCGCCAGCCAGGCCAGGAAATGACCACTCGCTGCCTGGCGGCCACCTCCCAGCCGCAGCACCTCCGGGAGGTCACTCATTGGCAGTTAAAAATCTACTGTGACTTGTCAGAAAAATGAATAAATGGGCACATTATTTTTTCATTCCAGACCTCAGCATCTGTTTGTCTAATCAGGAAGGAGAGTGGGGAAGTCGGCAAGGGCTGCCGTGCACGGTTTATGTAAGTTTTCCTCTGTCAGAGGAGTTTAAATGGGTAATGAACAGGCCGTGGTGATTTGAAATATAATCCCATTATGCTGACGAGATTACAGGCCTTCCAGACTTCACAAATCACTCTTAGGGCTTTTATAGCAAACACCACCCTGTTGGGATTTTGCATTTAAGCAGAGGTGTTTGGTGGGAACACAACATGACAGGCTTAACCCTTTCCCTCTCCTGGCTGCCTTTCCAAAGAGCAGGATACTCCCAGCGGGGCCTCTAGGGAACCTTCAGGATCAAGGGCATTTGGGCCACATCTGCCGAGATGGAGGCCCAGCAAGGTTGGGGACAGCTTGTTTTGATGGGGGGGGGGGAGCAGGTGGGAGGCGGGAGAGCCTCTCCATCACTTCCCAGCTGCATGGCCTCAGAGGAGGCTTCTCTTTGCCTCCATTTCCTCATGTGTAAAATGGGGATTAGGTGGGCATGTGGATGGACTGAGAAAGTGGTTAATAGAATAGTAACTAACCTATTCTGAGAGCTTAATAAGAGGCAGGGGGCAGGCACTGATAAAAAAACAGCGTCAACTTAACTTTACCTTCGCCAGCGTGGGAGGTGTGACTGTGGTCCTTCACGATGTGATTTCAGGGGTGTGTGGGTGGATGTTTTCAATTCAAACAGTTATGTATTTATTTCAGTGTGCACCAGAAAGTGTATATGCTGCACACCAAATCCGGAACTCCATGGCCATTCTTGTTTAGGATGAAGTTTAAGGTAGAGAACAGCATTAGCCTGGATCAGTATCAGGGGAAATATTTCACTGTAGATGAGGTGCTACCTTGGGGCGGCCTGTGAATGGGCACTTTTGGGAAGCACAGTGTCATCTCATGGTGGCAGACATTGAGACTGTTTCCCCAACATTTGTGACTTCCCATCCTGAGTGGTCGCACCTCTCTGTCCCCCAGGTGACTGATTCTGGCCAATGAAATGTGAGTGAAGGTGGGAAGGGACCCGTGTGCCACTTTTTTGGGTTTCTTTAAAGATTTTTTTTTTTTTTGATGTGGACCATTTTTAAAGTCTTTATTGAATTTGTTACAGTATTGCTTCTGTTTTATGTTTTGGTATTTTGGCCGCGAGACATGTGGGATCCTAGCTCCCCGACGAGGGATCAAACCTGCACCCCCTGCATTGGAAGGTGAAGTCTTAACCACTGGACCACTAGGGAAGTCCCCATGCGCCACTTTTGAACCACAGTATCTCACTGTTGCTGCCCATTCTCCAGCCCTTCTGTCCCCCACCTGCGCCTTTGTGGAAGCCCGAAGGCGGCTGGACCACGGCCGACTCTGTGAGATGGGAAGTAAGTGCTGTGTTAAAGCCACTGAGGTCTTGGGGCTGTTAGTGTCACTGCAGCCCAGCCACCCTGCCTAGTAAACTCATCCAGTCTTCACAAGGCCCCTTTGAAGAAAGTATTATTGTCCCCATCTTACAGAAGAGGAAACTGAGGCTCAAAGAAGTAAAGTAGCTCATCTGAGGACACACCAACCAGGAGAGAGCTGGAATTTGAACACAATCTGCCCGACCCCAGGGTCTGCTCTCATAAGAGGGCACTCAGTGAGTGTTCGCTTCACAGAATCAGTTGGTGAGGAAGGACAGGGTGGGCAGAGCCGCAGGGTCTGACTCTGGGACTTGGACAGGGTGCAGGCTCGCAGCATAGGGCCCCCAAATCAAGCCGTCTGTCCCCAGGGCAGAGGGCCCAGGCCCGGCGCCTGTGTGCCCTCCTTCCTGGCACTGAGGAAGCTGGTCTTGGCGCTGCCACGGCAGTTTATTTGGACTCTGGAACTCAAGGAGGGGACAGCTCGGCACAGCCGGGTCCCCCCTCAGGGGGGCACTACTGGGGAGAACATGGCGTTCGCACAACCGGACTAAGCAAGATGACAGATGCCAACAACATGTGGCCGTTTATCAGGGGGTCACACACCAGGCCCTGTGCGTATATTGTTTCACTGAGTCTTGATTCCAGCCCTGCAAGTTGGCGTCTTCATCCCATTGTACAGACAGGGACCCCGCGGCACAGAGGCGTTAGCCCCTTACCCGGAGCGAGTGAGGCCGGTGAGGAGGGGCTGGGATTGGGACCCACACCTGGGAGGGGCCCCTCAGTCCTCAGACCGACTTATCCCCACGGGGCTCTGGGATGGATGCCGCTGCTTATGCCCAAGGAGGAGGCTCAGCTCACTGGCCAGGGTGTGGGGGGCTGGGGTCTGATCCCGGGTCTGCACCCTGAGCCCTCTGACCCTGGGCTGGGGAAGACCCTGCTTTTTTCTTCTCTTCCTCCCGTTCCTCCCTCTGGAAGGAGGAGAGCAGCCCTGGCAGCACCAGCAAGAGTCAGGTGGCAGGAGCTGTGCCAGGAGCTGGGGGGCCGGTCCTGCCAAGGCTGCCATGGAGGCCGTGGTGGCTCCTCGGGGATGCCAATGTGGGTATCGGGGAGCAGGCCGGGGGTGGCAGGGCGGAGGCGCAGACCCCTTCTCCCCACCTCTGGCTCCCCTCCCCAGTCTCGGGGCCCCTTCTTCAGCCTCCGTGGCAGCCGCCATCCTCGCCAGCTGGGAAACTCAAAAGCTGTTGATGCCGTGCCCGGTGGTGAAGCCACAGTGTCTCCCTCCCTGGGGCCACTGGGGCAGGGGCTTCCTTCTCCCCTGAGAGGCCACAGCACGTCAAGAAGCCACGACTGCTCGCTCAGCAGGGCTGCTGCCTCCCCACCTCAGGGCCCCAGGCCCCCACCCCACCTGTTGCTCCCACCGCCCGTCACTCTGCCTGGCACTCACCTGGCCCATGCTGGTCCCCACAGGGCTTGCATGGCGCTCGCTGCAGTGTGGCCTGGGGGTCACCTGCCACCTCTTGACCTCACCAGACTGTGAGTGTCGCGATGACCAAGTTGGGTCTTTGCTCCCCTCTGTCCCAACGTTTCCCAGTCCCTCACCTGGGGAACCAGGAACCTGAAGGGGCAGCTGGCAGGCTTTAGGGACATGACAAGGGAGGGCACAACCTTCCAGCTTTTTAACCCATGGAGAGAAGACTCAGACGGATGTCAACATGGTCTCCACACAGCTGAGGGGCCCCTGAGGCAGTGGGGAGACTGGTCCCGGGGACCAGGGAAGAGAGGGGTTAGGAGGTAGCTGCCGTGCCCGGTGGGAAGAGGGACCTGGCACGCAGGGCTGGCAGCACAGGCCCGGGGAGTCCTGGCCAAGGGGGACCAAACAGGCCAACAAGCACAAGCACTGACCTGAATGGCAGTGCGCCCTGTCGCTGGAGGTCTGCAGGCTGAGGCCCAAAGACCCTGGGAGGAAACATACATTTGCTGCTCCGGGGAGGAGGCTGGACCAAGCGAGCTCACAGTATTCCTCAACTCTTAGCTTCTTGCTCAGATGCAGAGCAGCTCCTGCAAGCTTTGGAAAACAGAAACCACTGGAAGGAAGTTTGGGCTTACTGTGATTCTGAGACATTTAAGACATTCTCTAGAAGGGTCTGCAGGGACCACCTACTCCAGCACCTGCATTTATAGATGAGGAAACCGAGGCCCAGCAAGGCAGTGCCCGGCTCAGGCCCGCAGCCGCTAGCCATGGAGGGCAGGGCACAGAGGCTCAGAGCACGGCTGCCGTTTAGTCACTCTTGCTGTGTCCCAGATGGAAGGTGGGACCCTTCCAAGCCCCAAGTCCTCAACCCTGGAA
The DNA here is from genome assembly GCF_005190385.1 of Monodon monoceros. Taxonomy (NCBI): domain Eukaryota; kingdom Metazoa; phylum Chordata; class Mammalia; order Artiodactyla; family Monodontidae; genus Monodon; species Monodon monoceros. The sequence continues at coordinate 103,364,476 of NW_021703782.1, forward strand.
TGGAGGTAGTGACAGGACCTGCCAGAGGCTGGCTGCGGGATCACCTGTGCCTGTGCATATTTATGAGGGGCCGGCACCCAGCCTGCCCTCAGGTGTTGGGGGCTGCTCAGTGGCCAGCGGAGGCCAGGGCTCATCAGGCCACCCAGACTTGGCAAAGTCCCCATCCTGAGTTACCATCAGGTCCGTGGGGGCCACACTGGAGCCAGGTCAGGAGACTTGCTGGAAGGTGGAGGCGTGGCCTGCTGGGTCACTTGGGTGTAACCTGGGTGTGCTGAGCTCCTGCTTTGTAGAGCTGGGCCCTGCGGAGACAGGTGGGAGGTGCTCACAGTCTTACCTTCAAATCCAGGTATCGGGCGTGAGAGGGGCCGAGGAAAAACTGAATTTAAAGTCTCGATATTTGGTGGACCTGGGCAGTGGTTAGCACTCCCCTTAAATTATTCCTTCAAGTGTGTGTTTCATGTAAATTGCACATGTGCTGTATTTCACCATATGAGAATGGTGTTGATTTTGTAATTGAAGGAAGTGATGATTTCAATGTCACCCTTGAGTGAAGAGGGTCATCCTGTCTTGCTCAGTATTAAAGGAGGCCCACAGTACATTTCAGAGCCGCTTGGCACCACAGCAACTGCTAGCAAACATCACCGCCCAGAGTGATTCATGGCGGTCACCGCCCTCAGCAGTATGTGCGCAAGGCTTCAAGAATTCAAAGAAATACGTAAAAGAAGGTGTTTATGATTTTTATTTTAATATTGAATATGTCACAAGATTTAATGACCAAATTAGTCATTTACATTTTTCAAAGATATCTAAATATAAAATTGCTAAAAATTCAAATACAGATAGCAAGCTACAAATAATATGTCTTTCGTTTCTGGGGTGGATAGGAATGGAAGACATTAGAAAAGGGTGCTTCTGTTGGCTGAACAAAGATCAGAATGAAAGAGGAATTCATTAGGTGCCTCTGTGCAAATGGACCCTCAACTGTGACAGGCTGTTTCAGCCACGTCGCTTCCTGTACAATGATTTAAAAAACTTTGAAATGCAGGTCCTCAATGAAACCTCAGTCCACCATCTTGGCCAGGGCCAGTGTGAAAGGACGTCACCCTGGGAGGGACCCTGGAGAGGCTGGCGAGGACCACAGAGGCATCAGGTGTGGCCAGAGGGGTGGTGTCAGCAGATACCTGATTCCTTGACCCCCACCCCCTGGGAGCTGGACCCCTGGCAGCAGCTCCTCCCGCCCCGCAGTCTCTGATGCAGTGAAAGCAGCACTTCCTTCCTGCTCAGACCAGGGGGCAGACACTGTGAGGAGAGAAACGGAGCCGAGGCCCCTCTGAGACAGCGCAGCAGAGACTCTTCTGAGTCCAGAAAAAATCCACATGCGGGTCCAACTGTCAGCTGAAACTTAGACTTGTTATGTAGGAAACAGAAGAGGCCACTTCTGGCTGGGAGCTCAGTGTGACCCCCACTTCTCCGAGCCCCGAGCTTTACATGCAGTCCTGCCTTCCTGAAATCAGAGGTGCTGGGATGAGCCGAGGAGAGCAGGCTTCTGAAGGGGAAAATGGCGCAGCCTTGGACACACATCACTCGGTCCCCTTCCTAACTTTAGTAAGATACTATCCTCAAAGCAATGCACTCATTTAAACAAATGGCATAGTTAAAACTATTGACTAAATCCTAAACACTTCTTCTGAAAAATCGAGCCCTAGCTTTTCCAACCCGCCTGTTGAGTATGGGAACAGATTTTAAAGAGAATAACATAATCAATCCTCTGCCCCAAAGAATGGTCCATCATACCAACCATGATAAAGAGTTTATTAAAAGGAAGAAAAAAAAAAAAGAAACGTACATTTTTGTTCTTTGTTTAAGAAATTTGATCAAGTTGCAAGGACATGTCTGGGCATGGCTATGTATATCTTCGCGCGGGGCCGTCAGGCAGTGAAGATGGCTGGGCAGCTTGTGGCTCCTCTCGGTGTCGTCCGGCCCCGGGCACTGCTAATCAAAGCCATTACCACTCAGGGTTCGGCCCCGTGGCAACGTCCCCAGCTCTGTTCTAGGGGGGTGCCCCCACTTCCCCAAGAGCCCACCAGCCCTGTCCTCGTGAGCCAAGGGCTGGCCTCCCCGAGGACTGCAGGACACAGGGTGGGCTCTAGGGCCACCTGGCCCTGGCAGGCAGGCTCTGAGCTATGGCAACAGATTGAAGCTGGAGGCCGGTGTCACTGTTGCCCTGATTTCTTTTCCTTCTGGAAGCTGAAGCTTGTACGTCTGTTCAGTTTTCTTTGTTTCTGAGCAAAATAGTCAGCCCGGGCAGTGCTTGCTCGTGATTCCAGGATGTAGTTAACCTAGAAAGCAAAACGACACAGCCCGTCACTTGTCAGCCACTCTGCTCGCCTGGGATGAGCAAGGGAAGGGCCCTGCCCTGGGCTGGGCGCCCTCCGGGCCCAGTGCCCCCCTGTGCGTGGCGTCCAGTCATCACGGCAACCCCGCAGGCTGTGACCGGAGCCCACTGCACAACGGGAAAACACGCCTGGAGAAGACACGAGGCTGGTACAGGCCTTTCAGCCAGTGGTGGAGCTTTTCTGATTCCAGAGCCCGTGGTCCCTCCCAGAAGAAGCCTGGGTACCGGGGTTCCTGGTTCTGCCCCCAGCCTGCCGTGTAGCCCTGGGCTCGCACATTAACTTCTCTGAGCCCCCTCTTCCCTTGTCTGAAAGACAAGGATGTCACAGGGATGAAAACCAAACCAAAACGAGGCTCTGTGTTCAGCCTCCCACCAGCAGGTACAGAGGTCCCAACTGGGGTATTTTAATGCTCACAAGCACCCCACTAGCTACGGCTCATTTGATAAAAAAGGGAAGTGAGGCTCAGAGAAGAGGACCAAGCTGCCCGGATCACCGAGAGGTCAGGGTCAAAGCCGGGAAAGGTGCCGTGGAAACTCTGTGCAGGATGCACAGCCAGCTGCCTCCCAGGTCTCCACATTGCTGCTCCCACCTGGTTCTCTTGGGGTCTTTTCAGATTTCCCCCCAGTGGTCACTGTCACCATCACCTTTGGCACTGAGCACCTGCCTTATCTGAGCCTCACCCCATGTTTGGTTTAAGGGGCAGAGGGAAAATTAAGACTTGGTCCCTGTCCCAAGGACCTCATGGCCTAGTGAGTGTCCAACAGAACAAGTGTGACAACAGATACAGAAGGAGCAGAAAGGAATGGGGAGAGTAACTATCGGGGACATGTGGGGCAGGGAAGGCTTGTGGAGGGGATGAATGAGATGGGTTTTGAGAGACAAATAGGAGTTTGAGGTGTACAAGGGGTGGGGAGAATCAGCACGCATCAAGGCACAGCAGTGGAACACAGCAAGGGGGTGTCCATGAACTGCAGAAGCTTAGGGATCAGTCAAGGTGAGGCAGGGAGGAGCCAGGGAAGGGCAGCAGTGCCGTGATAAGACCTGCACCTGGTGCGAGGATGAGCCCCTGGCTGGGTGGTGGTGGCGGTGGCAGCAGCAGCGTTTGGAGTGCTTGTCAAGGATTGAGTCATTTAACCCTCACAACAGCCTTAGGAGATGGCTGCCATTGTTATCCCCATTGTACAGAGGAGAAAACTGAGGCACAGAAATGATAACGTCATTTACTCGAGGTCACAAACCTAGAAAGAGTACGCGCCAGGACCTGGACCAGCTCTCCAGGCCCCGGGCCTCCTCAGAGGTCCCCACCCCCTCACCTCCTAAGACCCGGCTCCTTCCACTGCCCCAGCTGCCTCTGGCTGGGCCTTTCTGAGAACAAACACTGTTTCTCTTCAACCTCAAATATCTCAAAGTTATGACTAGAACCCTGAATATTCCTGGCTAGAGAAACGAGCTGCCCCCTCTGTTGACTACTCTGAGGGCCACGTGTCTCGCGCCCGGAGTGGGAGAGGCCTCTGAGGACTGAGAAAAAACCGAGGGGCTCCGGGGAGGCGGTGCAGATGCCTTGCCTCGCGTGGGGCTGGGGCTCTGCCACGGTGTCCCCTCCAGACTTTCTGCTCTGATAGTCGCCGGCAGCAGGCGTTAAAGGCTGGTGTGTGAGTACAGAAAGCTTGACGCGCTCGGCCCACTGCCTCGCCAAGTTACCAGCTGAGAGCAATAAATCATGAGGCCTGCAGGGCCGGGTGAAGATTTGGGACACTAGAGACAATGCATGGAAAGAAGAGGTTTATCATTCTTAATGAGAGCAATCTTTGGGTTCGATTGTTTGCACACTCAACCAATCTACTGTTTTCAGTGTATTTTTGGCACATGTAACTTGACAAAAGCATTTTAAAATGATCCTCAACAGGCCAACTATTCCCTAAATTTATTATCTTCAGTGCTTTGTGATAATCACATAGATAATTTTAATGGAAGATTAATGTAATAATCAAAAGATAAAAACGCCCTTTGGTCTGCCATCAGCTGGTTAATATGCTGTGGCTTAAGACTTGCACAGTTTTATGCACTACAGAGTGTTTCGCTTTCAATGCATTTTACAGCTTAAGGCATAAAAATATAGGGAGTTTTCATGGTCAATAAAGTCACAGCCTCCATCACTCGATCACGAGAAGAACCCAATTTGAAGAGACCAATGATTCCTCTGAGATTCACCTCGAAGCCTGCAGAACTAGGGGCCACGCAGGGATTAGCTCAATCCCATCTCGGGTGGGAAGGGGCAGGGCAGGTCTGGGACTCCTCAGCTTGGTTCAAGATGAGGCTCCACCTGTATGTGCTCTGTGGCCTTGGGCCTCTTTTTCCTCGTCTATAAAGTGGGGATAATAATGTCTACACTGGGCAGGGCAGTTGCAAAGATGAAATGAGATAATGTACATAAAACGTCTTGTATACAGTCGGTGACCAATAAATGGGTCCTATGGGGAAAAACACAACAAGCTAAAAATAACTTGGAGAGTTGCCTGCTTGTAAAAGTTTCTTTGACATTAGCCTCTGGTCCTTATTTCCTCCTTTCAGTTGCAGACACTGGTCAGAGCCCAAGCTGTGGCTCGTCTAAAGTTTCAGTCTAAAGCTCTTATTTTATGTGAAACTCCTCAATTCTAGAACCACCACATGTATTACTTGCGTCTAAGACTGACCTGAGAAGAACCTCTGATGGCAACATTTCTACCAAGTGGGGCCTCAGTCACTTGGTGTTGGTGCAAAGCCCCACGAAGACATTGGGAATGGCAGATTGGGCTAAGTATTTAAACTGCTTTAAAAATCAGAGATCGGAGACGTGAAATTTAATCTTCCATCAGGATCGCGATCATTAGCTCTCTAAATAAATCAGGCTGGGACTTCTCCTGGAGTCTTGTGCATGATGTAATATTTCTACAAGCATTTTCATATGAAAACAGACATTTTAGGGAAGGCGACAGGCCTTGGGGATTTTGCAGAAAAGCATCTGCGTCAAGGGAGCATTTGGTCCTGGAAAATGATTTCTCTGCCCTTGTTCTTCCACAGTCTTGCAGTGAAGTCATAAACCTGTGTTTCTGTCATCAATCTGCTGTTGTGAAAATTATTTTGATGTCAAACACAGGATTATAATTTTACTAGAATCCTTCTAGTAAAATCCTTGAATATTTTAATGCTGGCTACAAAAAAAAAGGCCAGGACTTCCCTGGTGGCACAGTGGTTAAGAATCCGCCTGCCAATGCAGGGGACATGCGTTCAAGCCCTGGTCCGGGGAGATGCCACATGCTGAGGAGCAAGCTTGTGCGCCACAACTACTGAACCCGTGTGTCACAACTACTGAAGCCCGCAAGCCTAGAGCCCGTGCTCTGCAGCAAGAGAAGCCACCGCAATGAGAAGCTCGCACACTGCAACGAAGAGTAGCCCTCGCTCGCTGCAACTAGAGAAAGCCCGCAGGCAGCAATGAAGACTCAATGCAGCCAAAAATAAAATAAATAAATAAATTTAAAAAAAAAAAAAAAAAAAAAAGGCCAGCCCTGACGGGGTAATGGAATATTTCTCCACCAGGCCCTGGAGTGCGGCACACGCTCCCTGGGTCGTCGGGGGATGCGCTGGCAGGTAACTCTTACCTTGCTGCTTTCAGGCACTCCGGGTGGGCACTGTCCCCTGCCTGTTCCAAGGGGCTCCAATCTGGGGTGGTCTATGAACCCTCTGCTTTCCATCCAACTGGTCACGCTACTCTGTCTCGGCTCTAAACTGTCCTCCTAGCAGCTTTACTCTTTTAATTCTCATCTACTACTTTTGAGGATCTTTTGAAGCCATGAGGACTTTGCCTCAAAATGTTTCTGTGAAACAATTCCATTTCATCGAAATCTCCTGTTCAGCTCCTTAAGTCTATGCACACCTGGGAGGTTAGGAGCACAAGTTCTGGAATCTGCCAAACCGGGGTCAAGTTCTGGTTCTGCCTGTCACAACCCTGGCTAAGTTACTTTTTTCCTGAGCCTCAGTTTTCATCTAGAAAATGGGAATGACCTCATAGAGGTGTGAAGGTTCCTTGAGACAGGACAGGTAAAGTGCCTGGCCCAGGTCCTGCACTTTGTGACCCCTCAGTGTATCTTAGTACTTTTATTACTATTACTTGATGACATCTACTCTTAAGAAGAGAACGAATAATCACTTAGGTAGCTTCCCCGTACCATTTAATATTTGCTCTAGCAGCTAATATTAGCCTTACGGTGGGGTAGGGCAGGGTAGGTGCCATGATCCCTATTTTACAGGAGGAGAAACTGAGGCCCAGGGAGGTGATGTGACTGGTCAGAGTCACACACACCAGGGGTGGAGGAGCCCCCTCTGGCTCTAGGCCCTGTTCTGCTACAGCAGTTCTGTTTTCTCTATCTGGTTATTCTACGTAAGATTTGGCTTGGAGAAAGGATTCTCAGTTTGGAAGAGTCTGCAAATCACTAGACCAGGGCTGCTCAGAGCGTGGCACACAGACGGCATCCTGTGCAGCGCCTGAGAGCTTCTCAGCGACACAGGATCTCGGGCCCTGACCCATATTTCCTGAACCGAGACCCCACAGGAGCTTTTCTCAGTCCGACCCCGCTTTGCAAGATTCTGTGTGGCTTGGCCCCTGCAACCTCTCTGCTCCAGACACACAGGCTTGGGTGCAACCTCCCAGCCACACTGCACTCGCCCTGCTTCTCTGCTCCGCCACAGGCCGCTCTCTCTGTGAAATGCCTTTTCTCTCTCCTCACCTGGTAAAATGTGTGCTTTTCCATCCATCCTTCAGGGCTCAGCTCTCCCTGCCTCCCTACCCCCTGTACCAAGTCAGTTTACTCTTTACACACCGATGGGGCACCTTGTGACTTATTTAACAGTCTTTTTAAAATATTTATTTATTTATTTATTGGCTGCGTTTGGTCTTTGTTGCTGTGTGCGGGCTTTCTCTCTAGTTGCGGCAAGCAGGGGCTACTCTTCATTGTGGTGCATGGGCTTCTCATTGCAGTGGCTTCTCTTGTTGCGGAGCACGGGCTCTAGGCACATGGGCTTCAGTAGCTGTGGCACACGGGCTCAGTAGTTGTGGCTCGTGGGCTCTAGAGCGCAGGCTCAGTAGTTGTGGTGCACAGGCTGAGTTGCTCTGCGGCATGTGGGATCTCCCCGGGCCAGGGCTCAAACCCATGTCCCCTGCATTGGCAGGTGGATTCTTAACCACTGCGCCACCAGGGAAGTCCCTCTCTGTAATTTTCTTAACGTCTGTCTCCTCTGAAAGAGGACAAGCTCACTGAGGACTGGGGTCTGTCACTGCAGTATCCTGAGTACTAGCCTGGCACACAGAAGGTGCTCCGTGAGCACTGTTGAGATATGGTAACAGACAATTCTAGCATCAAGCCGGGTATGTTTAGAACAGGTTAATTATCGTGATTACTTTAAGGTGTCTTCAAACAATAACAATAATTTCCTCAGAGTCTGTTCCAGGAACCTCAAGGAGCTCCTGAGTGGGGTTGGAGGGAAATAAATGGTACGTAAAAAGAATGAATAAACACATGAAGAAGGAGGATTATCGGGGGACTGGGAGGAAGCTGAAGGGGGTCCTGGCTGGCTGAAGCAGGTGCAGAGCAGCTGACCTGCGGTGTGGCCCAGGCCTGGGTGCTCACCAGCCGGGTGACCCGTAGGCAGTGCAGTGACCCTGCAAAACCGGCCTGGGAGCCTCGTGCAGTGCTGGGGGGGAGCCGGTCCTGCACACGCCAGGTCTGGGCCGAGAAGGAACACTCACCTTGAGCACGATTTCATTGACGGTAGCAGCGTCAGATTCAAAGTAGAGGTGTTTATAGTCGTGATTGCTTAGATACGTGAGTTTAAATATCGCGTGACCTAGAGGGAGAGAGAAAAGGCAGGGTTGAGGGGGCTCTGGCGGGTTACCTTGGGGGACGCCCCCCATATTCTCCTCTCCCCTTGTCATTTCAGTTCCAGCGAGAGCAAGTGGAGGCTGCAGGGCTGCAACTCTTCCCAGGAGTCGTTCACCTTCTCATCACAGGTGGGGAGAGAGCAGGCAGTAAACAACAGATCAAACAGCTAGTTATGTCCCATTCCACTCTGAAGGGTGTTCCGGGTACGCCAGATTAGGAAAGCTCTACAGAACTATTTCTACATAATAGTCGCATGGAAAAGGTGGTATTTTTTAAGGCAGAAGACCAATTAACTCCAAATTATTTCTCTAAAAATAACTGTGCTTAAAGTCAAATAAATGAGCAACAGGAAGGAGGAAGGCCGATAGTAACGCTATTACCAGGTTTTCCGTAGCCTGGCTCCTGCTGGGAGGGGGAGTCCTGGTCATGTGATCCCGCGTGGAAGCTGCTCCCAAGGCCCAAGGCCTCCGGTCATTTCCACCCTGGAAGGATGGGTGGACTGGGGGCGGCGGGGGGCGTGGAGAGGCTGCTCTAAAGGCTGCCATGGAAAGCTGGCACCTCACAGAGCAGACTGACTCAGGGGGTCTGACCCCCTGAACACACAAACCACCCCCAGACCCAAATGCTTTTGTAACCCTTTCCTACCACCTTCAGGGCAACCTTGTCATTTCTGGAACTGCTTCCTGGTCTAGCCTCACCTCACTTCACCACTCTCAGATGCCACATGCCAGCCCAGGGCACTGCACATACCCACCTGCCCACGCTTGGGATGTCCCCTCTCATTATCCTGTCTCCAAAAGATCAGCCAATGCTGGGTACTTTAGCTCAACTGGCATCTCCGTGGGATACATTTCTAGGCACGTTTCTCATGTGGCCTCCCGCAGTGCTTGGCCCGTCAAAGAAACCTGCTTACCGTATCACGCCACCTGCAGTCGTGTCCGCACCCCCTGTGCCTGTCCTTTGGGCCAAACATGCCAATCAGATTCCCTCCTCTAAGTGGAGACATAGGTGCCCACCGTCCTCACTCCCATGTGACGCTCTCCCTAGCCCATCAGCTCATGCTGTCCTTGGGTTCTGGGAGACCCCTGTGGACCTTCAAGAAAGTCCTCTTCCTCCTTAAGCTATTTTGAAGTTGGTTTCCATTACTGGCAACCAAAGGAGTACTGCTCCAGAGAGACGTGTAGTCAGAGCTCGGTAAACATTCCCAGACCAAGGAGCAGCTGGTGACATCTCTTACCCAGAGGCTTCCTCCTACCAGCCTCAGAAACAACTCCTTCTTGTCTTTTCTGCAGACTTCAGTGCTTGTGAGATTAAAATTCAGCATATCCTTTCTATTAGCCCTTCTCATCCGTTGTCCTTTTAATTGAAGCAGTGGCTGGTCATAGTTATTAATAACATATCACCCATATTACTGTAAGTTCACCTCTTTCCCAGAGAAATCTTCCTGGAAACTTTATTTACAGTAGCTAATTCTTCAGATCTTCAAAAATAAACTGATACATGCTGTACGTTTGTGGCCAGAAAAGTTAAGCTGCTGGTATTTTATCCTGGAAACATCATTATGATATACTTTCTGACTATAAATTCAATATTGAAAAAATTAGCTAATAATTTCTGAAAAACCTCGCTTTCCGTCACTTGACAAATTTAGCCTGATTCTAAATCGTGGTACTAAAGTGTTAGAATTTTTAGCTGAAAGCTAATCATTCTGTGAATATATAAATTACTTGTTTCTGAGAAGTGAATCTCACACGAATGGATGTATCTGTATGTATGGACGTGAGCGTACGTGTGTATTCTTTTATCTTTACAGGATTCAGCTCAGAATGTCAGAGCCTTGATGGTGATATCACTGTGCGGAAGAACAATGCAGATTTTTCTGTTGGCCATGCTGTGACCAAGCAGAGCCGTCTATGAAGGTCACAGGGCTGTGAAGGACAAACAGAGACACCCCCTCCAGGAGGCCTTACTGCTGACACCTGGCCGTGACAGACACAGACACCAGTGCCTGCAGCTAAAAAGGACCAGAAGGTCTTAGGGAGGTCTGTGGACCCGAAGCTTCGGGGTTCACTGACCACTTTGATAAGTGATCTCATGGACTGTCTATACCACCTGCTCCCGCTCGTCACTGACAAAACAAAACCCAAACCTCAAGATACTAGAGCATGTTTCGCCTGAATAACTGGGACACCATTAAAAACCTGTCCTGCACTCTTTAGGAAGAGCCAAATCTACACATGGCACACGTGACATGCAGTCTGCAGGGGCCCGGGAGCCTCTGGAAGGAAGCCTCCACGCCATCCCCTTGGACGGTACGGGCTCACAGAGGGGAGGCCTGTGGTTCATCCGCACACCAATCGTAGGACAAAAACAAACTAATCATCCCACATCGAGTGTCCGGAACAGCTGCATATTTGGGTCAGGTGACTACAAACACCCCCCCATGTCCTGTGCTGAGCTACGAGGCTGTGTGTGTCCTCTGCCTGTCCCCAGCACTCTTACCAGACCCCCAAGGAAGAGGGAAGCAAGTCAGAGTGATGAAGAGTTCCAGCCCTGACCATCTCACTGAAGCCTCTGACTTGTCTGTCCTTTCCAGAGAGAGCATTCACATCACTGAGGGGAGAGGAGACAGAACACCATCTGGAGAACCTGTATTAGGATTCAACAGCTCGGCCCTTTTTAAACTATTACAGAGCCACAGATAAGACTATCACACAGCTAAAAACCGGGTGCGGTGCGGTGGGACAGCTACAGCAGACGGCCCCTTCCTGCTCTGTGGGAGGACTTCAGAGGGAGAGCTCTAGTTAACTCAGAGCCACGCTGTCACTCGTGCTGGAGCCACGGAGCATGGGGCCAAGGCACGCCGAGAGAGTTTTTGCTGTGAGGCTTTCCCCCTTGCTCCAGGGATCCCTGTTTTGCTGGGTGGCCAGAGGAATGAACACCAGGAACACTGAGAGACAAGTATGATGAGCATGACGAAGAAGGTGATCCCAGGGTGATGCTGTGGAGACCCCAGGGGAGGTGGCTGGCCTGGTAGCGGAAGGGCCACTCGAGACACAGCTTCCTGGAAAAGCCGACGCCTGACTGAGCAGTCTTAGAGGAGGAAGGGGGGTCAGCTGGGTAAACGTGGGGTGGAGAAGGATGCGACAGGGCGAGGACAGAGCGTGGACACACACACGGGGGCGAGAGGCAGCACGCCTCCGAGCCAGGGCTCCGAGCAGGCAGGTTCACGAACAGTGGGTGGGCAGGAGGTGCTGTGACACAGGGCAGACTAAAGGGCTGGGAACACTGGATTCAACAGCTGAGGGAGCCACTAGTGGACTGTAAGCTGGGCAGTGAATGGTCAAATTGGGCTTTTGGGCATTCACCCTGGCTCACCAGGGCCTGGAGGCAGGGGGACCAGCTGCCACAGTCATCCAGGTAGGAGCATATTCAGTTTTGAGCTAGACAGGAGTAAAAAGGATGCTGAGAAAGGGACTGACTTGAGAACTATAGAGAAGGTAACAGTGGCAGGACTTGGGAATTCTTTTATAAGAGTTAATAAGCAGAATTCACACTTGTATAATTTCACCTAATCCAAAGCCCATATATTAAAGTGTAACAAGTTAATTGACCTCTTTCTGGAGATGGATCTACCTATCAATAAACATGAGTGGTTTATGCTATGTGGTAAATTCCCACCAGAGGTGTCTGGGAAGGAATCACTGGCATTTCAACACCAGCTGAACAGAACAGGAACACAAAGTGAGAAAAGTCTGTTATCAAAACTTTACCAGCCTCGGGCACCTCTAGGCTCACCTCAGGTAAAGGAGGAAGATGGGGGGGGGGGTCAAATGTCCTCCTCAGCTGCAGCCCATCAGGGCACCTGTCCCGGGGTGTTAGAGGGAATCAGAGGTGGGCAGGTTACCCTTGGAAACTCAAAGAACATCAGCACCTTTCATAGGGAATGAGTAAGCCATAGGGGTAAACTGTCTCTGTAAAAATGCCAGTTGAGAAAAATGATCCAGGCATGCCTTGTTTTATGGTGCTTTCATTTATTGTGGTTCGCAGATACTGTATTTTTTACAAATTGAAGGTTTGTGGCAACCTTGCACTGTCAGATGATGGTTAGCATTTTTCAGCAATAAAGTGTTTTTAAATTAAGGTGTGTAAATTATTTTTTTAGACATAATGTTATTGCACATTTAACAGACTACAGTATAGTGTAAATATAACTTTTATATGCATTGGGAAACCAAAAAATGTGTGTGACTTGCTTTACTGTGGTGGTCTGGAACCAAACCTGCAATATCTCTGAGGTGAGCCTGTGTATCAGTATGATTTAAAAGAAAATACAAAGTCTAATATTGCAATTAGTCCAAATTATTTTGTTTGGGTTGTTAAATTCTGTTTGGAAATTGAGGTATAACAAAAGCCTGGGATGCAGAGGGGGAAAGTGTGAGTGCTAGTCAGAGACTTGGGAAGAAATCCAGTTCTGCTGTGTTCTAGTGGTGGGACGGTCGGAGGCACTGTCCCTCCAGAGGCCAAGGTTTGCCCGAGAGGAGACAGCATCCATCAGGCATCTCACATGGCACTTGGAAACAGTGGGGGCTCAATGGGTGGTGGCCATCATTCTTACAACTGTGATGGAACTGATGTTTGACGATAATATCCTCACTGTTCTGACGATATGGTTTTTAATTGGGCCTTCTTTGAGCAGACTTGCTTTAGAGCTGTAGGAATAAAATGCAATATAATGGGGTATAAAATGTGGCATCTAAGCCCCGGTCACATATCCAGATTTGCTCAGGGCGCTGAAACTATACCTCTGCTTCTGAATACTGAAATGGAAGTCTGGATATGTAAAAATGTATTTTTACTAATTAGCAGCACAGGTGTCAGAAGTGGAGACTTCTGAGCTTTCGTGCTGTAATTTATCATCTGCATTATGAGTTTTAACTTAAACCAGAGGCTGTGCTGAAAAAACAGGGTCTTCTGGTCAATTGAGGGGAGTGGTCATTCAGAAAAAGCTGCTAGCATCACAAGATGGGACAGCTTAAGCAGAGGGCCAGCAGCGCATGCACTCCTGCTCAAAGAAGTGCTCCCAGATTTCCACTGCAAATGGAACAGAGATTGTTGTTTGAAAAGAGGCTCCCTTCTAAACGACCTGTGGGCACCGACTGTGGTTGGCAATGACTGGTCAGAGCTGGGACTTCCAAACTGAGCCTGAGGCCCACCTTTGTCTAAAACCCCCCAGGTGTCCCACTTGCCAGGAAAGCCAAAAATAAACTTGAATTTTTTGGTTTTCCTTTTCAATTAAAAAATTATAAAATATATTTTAAAATTACTAGAAATTTAGAAGACAGAGGAAAAACTTCCACACTCCACCCCCATAATACCAACATCCTGGCACAATGACATCCATGGTCTCTTTTCTAGTCATTCTCACACGTCTGTTTTCACACAGTTGTAATCAGATTGTATAGTAAAATTTGGGGAGAATTTTTGTTGTTAACATTTTAGCATAGCCTTTTCCTTGTTGCTACATAGTCTCCACAACCATCTTTTTCAACAGCTGTATTTTATTCCAACAAGTAGGTGTGTGCCACGGTTCATGTTACTATCTTTCCATTGGGCATTTAAGTTACTAATAAAATTGCCAGTATTATAGATAAGCCTATGAAGAACATCTCTGAGTATTTGGATTCCTTCTGAATTCCTTTACATCAGGCATGGATACTTCTAAAAAAATGGGTTTCCAGGGTCTGATGTTTTCTGGTTCCTCTGGCTTGGAAGTGGGTGGAGAGCTCTCATTGGATTTCCCTTTTTTTAAAACAACTTTTTATTTATTTATTTATTATTTATTTTTGGCTGTATTGGGTCTTTGTTGCTGTGCGCGGGCTTTCTCTAGTTGCGGCGAGCAGGGGCTACTCTTCGTTGCAGTGGGAAATGGATGGCCTGGGATGCTTTGGTCTCTGGGCTGAACACCCCCTCTGGGTCTGGTCTCCACTGCAAGCAGCATTCCCAGCTGCCTGTAGGAGCTTCAGTTCAATGTAATTCAACTGGCAAAGGCTGGTGCTCCTTCTCGAGCACCCCGATGGTGGCAGAGGCCCCAGTAACTGTGATGACCTCTTTGACCTCTGGAGCAGGGACAGAGTCTGATCCACTTAACACTTTTGCCTGTGTCATTCACCCCCTCCCCCCGCCCCCTTTGGCTCCTTCCTATAAACATAATTAAAGCTCTCTGATTATAAAAACTCCCATGGCAATGTGATTTCCCTCCTTCCTCTAATTTACTGAAAACACTCTTGCTAAGGTCACCACGACCTCTATGTTGAGAGATCCAGTAGATACTTCTCGGCTTTTATTTTGCTTGGCTTCTCAGCTATCTGATACTTCTGCAGTCCTCTCTTCCCAGGAAGCCAGAGTCAACTGATTTTTCAACTGACTTCTCCAGTCAATCTGTTTCTTATATGTCCTTTGTGACCTTCTTGTCCTTTATCTTTCTCTTAAATAATGGTCTTCCCCGGTGTCCTGTCCTTGACCCTCATCTCTTTTAACTCCATTTCTCCTCTGTCAGGTTTGCCCCTTAGGTTTTAACTACTACCCAGATATTGATGATCCCGAAGCAGATATCTGGCTCGGACCTTTCTCCAGACTTTCAGAGCCAACCAGTGAGTACAGCTGCCATCTTCATATGGCCTGCAGTGTTGCACATCCAGAACTGAATTCTACATTTCCCCTTAAATCTAAAGGTCTGTTAGCCCAACTGGAGGCTTCACTACTTACCAAGTTCCAAGCATTTGGTCCCCTAAATAGTTTTCATATATTCATCTTCCATCCCTTCCCATCCTGTGACCACAGCCCTCACCGAGGTCCTGACCGTCTGTTGCCTCTTCTTGGTTTTCCTACTTTTGGTCATGTCTTCTTCAGATCCAAACATCTACCGAGAGGAGTCATCCTTTTGTAACACACATCTGGTCATATCACTCTCCTACTTAAAACTCTACAGTGTTTCTTTTCCTATTGTCTTCAGAATAAAGTCCAAGCTTTTTAGATGATTTTCAAGACCCTAAATCAGCAGTTGTCAAACTTCTTGGTCTCAGAATCCCCTTACACTTTGAAACATTACTGAGGAGCTCCAAAAGCTTTTGTTCATGTGGACTATATCTATCAATATTTATTATATTAGAAATTAAAACTGAGAAGTGTAAAAACTATTAAATCGGACTTTCTTGGTGGCACAGTGGTTAAGAATCCGCCTGCCAATTCAGGGGATGTGGGTTCGAGCCCTGGTCCAGGAAGATCCCACATGTCATGGAGCAACTAAGCCCGTGCACCACAGCTACTGAGCCTGTGCTCTAGAGCCCGCAAGCCACAACTACTGAGCCCGCGTGCCACAACTACTGAAGCCCGCACGCCTAGAGCCCGTGCTCCACAACGAGAGAAGCCACGGCAATGAGAAGCCCGCGCACCGCAACGAAGAGTAGCCCCCGCTCACTGCAGCTGGAGAGAGCCCGCGCACAGCAACGAAGACCCAACGCAGCCAAAAATAAATTAAAAAAATAAATAAAATAAAAAAAAATCCATATGATAAAATTTCCTCCTGTATTAGAGTATAAGGAAAATAAATACCGTGCTATCATGTCCATCTTTACAAGTACTGAATATCATGATTTCTTCAGAGTTGCAAAAGCCTCTACATATCACCACTAAATATTAAGTTCCATATTATAATAGTAAGTTCCATATTACCATACTACTGTGCTTTTTGAGTTCTTGGACTGATTTTTAACAGTTTTTGTTTTGTTTCATTTTTGGTCAACTCTCGTCAGTTTTAACTTCCTACTATCTCTATTATTAAGTTCTGTAATTCTTTATCCACCTTCTATTTTTCTGCACTTAATATCTTTTAGGAAGAGAAACCAGATAACGACGCATGGTTAAAATTTGTTGAGGAATAAGACTTCATAGACTGAGTTGGGGCTAGGGATACTCTTCCATCCAAAAAGCACAGAAGTTTAAGTGACTTGGCTTTGTGTCAGTAGCAGAGGGAAGAATATAAAGCTCTGTTACCATTTATATATAACTTTAGGCAAGTTACATAACTTCTCTGAGCCCCAGTTTCCTCATTTATAAAATGGGAATAATATCTGTCTCACAGAGTTGTTGCTAAGATTAAGTAATCCTAGGATAAAAATCAACAATCTGAGACTTCTAAAATAAATGAATATAAACCTCAGAGGGTTGTTTCAAGAATTAAGTAGTGATGGGAACATATATATGTATATGTATAACTGATTCACTTTGTTATAAAGCAGAAACTAACACACCATTGTAAAGCAATTATACCCCAATAAAGATGTTAAAAAAAAAAAAAGAAGTACTGCATATAAAGCACTTGGGACACTGCCTGGCACATGGTAGATTCCCTTGTCTTTTTGCTCTCACTCTCCAAGATAAACAAACTTTTCCAGACAGGCTAAGAGAGCCAAGAGGCAAAATTAAGGATATTTTATAGATACTTATATAACAAGAGAAAAAGAATTTCTACGTTTTTTAACTGACAAAATTCAAAATATAATCTTCAAATGTATTTTCTGGGGTTACTGCAGGTTACTTCTGAGAAGGACATATTTTTTTGGGGGGTGGGTAGGTAACATTTCACTTAAATGGAGTTCAAAGTTAATGTTCCATATCATCAAATCAATTGCAAATATTCACATGTTAAAAACTATTCTTAGTGCCTAGGCCATACAAAAATAGGTGGTGGGCTGGATTTAGCCTATGGGCCAGAGTTTGTCTATCCCCACTCAAAGAGGTCTCACTTATTTCCTTTTTCTTTGTTCATTCTGTATAGTTGCTAATGGTGACATTTTGAGTATGCTTGATATCTTTGGGTAGATCTGGGTTTCTATCTGGTATTTTTTTTCCCCCTCCAGCCTTCAATATTTCTTATAGTAAAGGTTTAATGGCAACAAACTCTTTTATTTTTGGAATGTCTGGAAATGTCTTCATTTCACCTTCATCTCTGAAGGATATTTTCACTAAGTATAGAATTCTAGGTTGACTCCATTGTCTTCTGGATCACATTATTTCTGGTGAGAAGTCAGCAATACTTCCTATCTTGGTTTCTCTGGATGCTCATAAGTTTTCTCTTTATCACTGGTTTTCTGCAATTTGATTATGATGTGCCTTGATGTGGTTTTCTCTGTATTTATCCTGTTTGGCCTTCTTTAGACTTCCAAGATTGGTGGATTGATATTTTAAATCAAATCTGGAACAGTTTTCTCTACCTTCCCTGAGACTCCAACTACATATATGTCAGAACACTTGCTGGCTCCAGCTGACAGTCTGACTGCAGCCTAGTGAGAGACCCTGTGCTAGAGGACCCAGCTAAGCTGTGCTGGATTCCTGACCCACAAAGCTGTAAGAAAATAAATGTTATTGTTGTTTTAAGACATTGAGTTTTGGGACAATTTGTCATGTGGTAATAGATAACTAACCCTCTGACCTTTTTTCCTAATCTTCCTGATTTGCTCCCATCAGTGAATTTTTTGATCCAGGTACTGTATTTCTTAGCTCTAGAATTTTCATTTGGTTCTTTTTAAAGTTTCCATTTCTCTTCTTTTTGAGTTATTAAGTCTTTGAACATATTTATAATATGAATTTTAAAGTACTTATCTGCCAATTCTATCATCCCTGCCATCTCTGACTCTGCTTCTATTGACTGATTTTTCTCCTGGTTACAGGACACATTTTTTCCTGCTTCTTTCCATGTCTCATAATTTTTTATTGAAAGTTGGACACTATGAACGTTCGAGTGTGGGATGTTTGCATTTTGTCATCATCTTTTAGCTAATATTGGGCTTTGTTCTGGCAGTCAATTTACATGTGGATCAGATTGATCCTTTCAGGAATCCGTTTAAAACTTTATTAAGAATTAAGGCAGTCTTTAATCTAGGGCTAGTGTAGCCTTGCTCCTAAGATACGGCCTTTCCAGAGTTACTAGTAAATGTCCTGGATGCTTCAACTACTGGGGAGCTATGAACTAGAGTTTTGGCCAGAACTTTAGTTTATAGCTCCCCCGTAGTTGTTCTTTGACCAGACTTGTGAGATCCCACAGGAGGCACACACAGCTTAGTATACAACAGAAGATTAAAAGGCATCTTTCTAGAGCTCATTCTCAGTAGGGCTCCCTCCTCTCCATACTTAATTTTGCTAATTTCAGTTGCTGAATTTCAGTTCCCCCAACTCTGATCTGTGTCTCCCAGGTCAGTGAGACTGCTATGCTCTCCTTGGGAAACCCTGGAAGAAAGCTGAAGTGATAGTAGGTCTCAGCTCATTTGTTGCCCTTCTCTCAGGGCTCACTGTCCCGTACTGCCTGTTTTTCAATGTCTGCAAACAGTTTCTTATATTTTGTGCAGTTTTCCAGTCATTTATGATAGAAGGGCTAATCTGGGTACAGCTACCCTGTCCTGGAAGTTGCCTATGGGAGTCTTGTAAGCAATACATATTTTGAATTTAATGAAAGAATGGCTTACTTTTTCCATGTCTACAAGAATAACTTAAAATCTAAGCACTCCATTTATTTATTATGAAAACACAGTTTGGAGCTTGGCAGGAGGCAAGGGAAACAGGTTCTTCCAATCATTTATCCAGCTGAGAAATCTTCACACAGATTTCTTCAGTAGGAAACAATCTCTGCCCTTACCCTCTTCTCAATTCAGATCTCTTCTGATGTTACAACCAAGAAAAAAAAAAAAAGAATTTGAGGAAATGGTAATCAAAATCTAGGAAAATGTAAATGTCTGTAAACTTTCCATTATACCTACATAACTGTTTTGTTATTATGGGTCTATAAGGCCCAAGTCAACAATTAAGTGAAAATTTAATAGCAAAAAGAAGGCTTCTCCCAGGAGGATAAAAAGATGATACCCCTGAAATGTTTTCTACTCTAACAGATATCAATATTCCAATCAACACAAGGAAATTCTTTCTCATTTATTAGTAAGTCTTAGGGAAAAATGAAGAAAGTTTACACAGAATGTAAGAAAACCCACTGAGTGTCTCAGTACCAGCCAATTTTCTTCATAAACATAGACATTCTTATATGTCATGCAGTGAGCAAACATGCCCCCAACAGCTCCCATGAGCAACTGTAGTACCTGATAATGAATATGGGAAGGTTTTTATCATCCGTCTAGGGCTCAGAGTAGAACTGCCTGCCTCCTAAATTCAGAATGTTGACCCTTCCAGAGACCACACATTGTACTAAACTTAACCTCTTTTCCAGGAACTAGAGACAAGCACAGTGGTCCCATCTATCATATGCTGAGGGTACACAGAATAGTAGGTTAAGAACAAGATGCTGGGTTTGCCTTTTCACTACAACTTTGAGAAGTTCTCCAATGTGCCTCCGTATCTCTTTGTTAGAGCCTCACTTGCTCTTGGCTGATTCCAAATTCCAAAAGCAACTTTTATTTTATATTTTAAATTTTGTTGATGTGGACCATTTTTTTTAATTGAAGGAAACTTTTTAAAAAAATTTTATTTAATGTATTATTTTTTTGCTGCGTTGGGTCTTCGTTGCCGCATGCAGGCCTTCTCTAGTTGTGGCGAGCGGGGGCTACTCTTCGTTGCGGGGCACGGGCTTCTCATTACGGTGGCTTCTCTTTGCTGCGGAGCATGGGCTCTAGGTGCGCGGGCTTCAGTAGTTGTGACATGCGGGCCCAGTAGTTGCAGCTCGCAGGCTCTAGAGCGCAGGCTCAGTAATTGTGGCGCATGGGCTTAGTTACTCTGCAGCATGTGGGATCTTCCCGGACCACGGCTCAAACCCGTGTCCCCTGCAATGGCAGGCGGATTCTTAACCACTGCACCACCAGGGAGGTCCCGTGATGTTGACCATTTTTAAAGTCTTTATTGAATTTGTTACAATATTGCTTCTGTTTTAGTTTTTTTGGCCGCAAGCCATGTGGGATCTTAGCTCCCCAACCAGGGATCGAATTTGTACGCCCCTGCGTTGAAAGGCGAAGTCTTAACCACTGGACCACCAGGGAAGTCCCTAGAAGCAACTTTTAAATGTTCAGTGTAGTTCAGGCAGAGTGAGAGAAAGAGCCACTGAGCACTGACTGTAGCCCCTGGACAGAAGCTGCCGGACTGCTGGAGGATGCAGCTGGGAGCATAACTAGGCATGTCCAGTGCAAACGTCAGGTGTCAGTTAATAATGATCAGGTCAGTCAACGGGACACATGCTGAGTTGGCTCCCACAGGCTAAGTTCTCAGGGGTCTGGCCAGTGTTATCCAGCCGCAGCAACTGTTCCCTGAAACACAGTGATGGCCTATTTAACAGCAGATCACAGCTTGAGGTTACTGTAAACCAAACTGGGTCAGAGAACCTGAGAATGCAGTCTGGCATTCGATGATGCAAGCTGGCCTCACGCTTAGAGTGTTTCTCCACCTTTACCCTGTGGCACACGCCAGGTCTTTCTTTCCCTCCCACACACTTGGAAAAACTGAGGTGGTCCCCCTGTTGCCTAGAACCCATCTCCCAGCAGCTCCCTTGTTTTGGAAGAAGATGATAAATAAATCAAAATGCACTAAGCGGCACTTCCACAGGCACTTGCCTCCTTCACTGAACGTGCACCTCATCAATCACACTATTGTCTGCTTGAAAGGCGAGCCTTGTAAATGTCATCTCCACTCAGGCCCAAGGAGAGGCGCATCCAAATGCAGCAAGGAGTTTTAATTGGATAGTGTAATTAAACTAAAAAACCCCAGCAGACTCTCTTTGACAGGACAGATGAAGACCCCTTTTAATAGGGCTGGGAAACATATCTGTTAGAAGGACGAGGCACTGCCTGCTCCTGACTGTGCTCCAGAGTACCCTTGTGAAAAGGCAATTCAATAACTGGGGCATTTAACACGTTAGAGTCTGCTGTGCTCTGTAATCGAGCAGTACTTACCGTATTTGATCTGGAACTTATGAAATAAGTCCTTGTCAGAGAATAAAAACACAGCATAGCTTGCCCACCTGATGTCTGAAGTGCCTGGACCCCCTGGGAATCGACAGAACCTTAGGATGTGAGTATAAATGCAAGCACCTTATGAGGCATAGAGTATGCCAGCACGGCCATGGACACTCACCCACCCACCCACCTTGGGGTGCAGCTCTTTCACCCAGTGGTAGCTGAATGCTCACCCTCATTTCCCTCTCACACATTCTCACGAGCATCTAGAGAATATGACAAAATTCCTGGGTACCTCTCCTCTAGGAACTGGAATACCTGTCACGTCAACGTGTTTGTGTGTGTGTGTGTGTGTGTGTGTGTGTGTGTGTGTTCTCTGCTGGAATTACCCCTGTCAAGTAGGCAGAAAAGAAATCAGGTGGTCAGAGGATTCAGTGTATGGGCTGTGATGTGCCCAAGTTGATTTTAGTACAAAACCTGAGTCCTTTTCCCAGTCTCCCTGCTCTCCTTTGTTGGGAGAAGGGGTGGGGGATGCGCACACAGACACATGCACACACGCTAGAGGCCTGCAGCTCCACAAACAAGGTAACAAAATTAGTGAGAACAAATGAAGAGGTTCATGCCTGCACTGGATTGTCTTAAAAGCAGACCATAACAATCCCTTTCCGATGGAATGCTAGTGTCCCAAGGTCAAGGTCAGGGAACCCAGCATCTGGATGGATCAAGACAGCCTCTAAGCTGGGGCTCAGGTGGGGTGCGGAGGCAAGGTTTCAGACTCCCCCATGGAAAGCTTTCCAAAAACACACACTTTATTTACAAAAACCTCCAAGTCAGTTTGCCTGGGCCCTCAGACTGACTGATCTTTCTTTTCTAAGAATGGTGAAGGGTTTGTTAGATGACTGCTTTTACTCCTCCATAAAGCCTCCTTGGAGCTCTGTTTGCAAATCTTTGAATACTCTTTAATACTGGTCTTTCACCATGAGTTGATAAACCCATTAAGAACATATAAGTGGGGCTTTCCCGGTGGCGCAGTGGTTGAGAGTCTGCCTGCCGATGCAGGGGACACGGGTTCGTGCCCCGGTCCGGGAAGATCCCACATGCCGCGGGAAGGCTGCGCCCGTGAGTCATGGCCGCTGGGCCTGCGCGTCCGGAGCCTGTGCTCCGCAACAGGAGAGGCCACAATAGTGAGAGGCCCGCGTACCGCAAAAAAAAAAAAAAAAAAAAAAAAAAAAGAACATATAAGTGAATGCTTATAATCTATGAAAACTGGATACTGAATTAAACCATCAAATACCTTTAGGTTTAAATGCAAACGACATAAAAGCATTTCAGCCATCAATTTGGCTATCACTTGTAGCCAGTATGAATTCTGCTGGAAAAGCTATTTTCGTGCAGATGTGGAATTCAATGGGAAAGACTGACTCGTGTACCAACATCAATCAAAATGTCGACTTCCCTGGCAGCTCTCAACAGTAAGGCAGGTTCAAAGGTCACAGGATAAAGAAAAAGCCAAGCTCTGGTTCAGCTCTAATATCTCCTCGGTAGAAGTCTTGCAAAAGTACCCCCTTCTGTATTAGCCCTGCTTTCATTAATCTTCTTGCCATCTTCTTTAACTAGTCATGCAGAACTGCTCGATAGCAAGACGTATAATGGGGAAGGCCCTGTGCCTATTACCACGTTAACATTCTCTTAAGCCCCAGTGCAACAATGGAACGGGAAGGCAAAGGAAATCTGCAACTGCAGGGTGCAGTGCAGGCAATTCAATTACAGCCTGGGCTTACCTATGTCCTTCTGACCTATAAAACACAAGAGGGCTTTGTGTCTAACTGGCTCGGCCATTAAGGTTGCTGAAGATCACAACAATGCTGGTCTTTTCTATTTAAGCTAAATCAATGTGGACAAATCATTATTCAGTAGCTTTAATTTAATTAGTAAATTAAATACACTACTTTACAGATCTTGTCAAGTACTTACGAAAAGAAAGATTCATTTAAGTGGGAGGTCACCAGTAAACCCAGCTAATTTAACTCATAATCTTAACTGAATCTCATTTCAAATATCCAGCAGGTTCTATTCACGAGGGCTTAAGAGTCTCCTGCAGTTGTGGTTAACTCACAATCTCAAAGAGCTCCTGCCCTGAATCCAAACAGTGTTTCGGACCAAAAAAAACAAAAAAACAATCCCCCACCAACACAACCAGCATCAACAGAATCCGATTTCCTTTAAATTATACTATTGCAAGAGAATGTAATCAGGTTACCTCTATTACGTTACTTCCTTAAGATTTTAGATCATCTATACTTGAGATACAGAGCTCTTTTCAGCTATAAAGACGACAGCTACTTTATTAAAGTTTAAATATGATTTCTTAATGATAGGCTGCTTCCTTTAAAGACTCTAAACCTGCACGACCTTCTTACGATAAAACCAGACCTGGCACGCTTAAGTCTGGTACTTTATTTAAATACAGCCCAGGAGTCCCCGACGGGTGCTAATTTCACAGAAAGGTCCCTTTCTTTTGTTTCAGTGTTGGAATTTGAGGCTAGTACTTAAAAAGAGTGTCCACTGCATTTAAAGCCTACATCTAGACCTGTATAAGGATGGAGAATTATTTCTGAGACAATTTAACCATGGTCGTTTCTGATGGAAACATTCTCCTATATGATGTATACGTCTTTGTTCAGTTAAAATGAAATTAGAATTAATTCATCTTTTAGAGGTTTGTGACATCCTTCAAACAGCAAAAGATATCCTAAGGAGTGGCAAAATCAGACTTAGAAATCACTGATTTGAATAATAATGGCAGCGTACAGCTTTTTTTTTTTTTTTTTAATCTATTAAGGCAGAATGTGTTCTTAATTTCTCAGGGCCGTTGACACACTGATTTTCTCAACTAACTTTTGTAAGCGTCCATATTTATATGTACAATTTTTTTAAAGGCATGTATCTATTTAGTCATTAAGTTCCAGGTCTTAAACACTCACAGGGACAGAGCAATAAATCTTCCCTATGAGAACATGGCCTATGAGGTAGAAGTTAGGGGAAGGAAAGAGAGCCATAGAATTGCTATTTATGGAGTATGGCTTCAGAGTCTGGGTCTTTCTGATTCCACAATATATGTAATTACGTGTTTCACTGCAGGCGCTCTAATGCTCAGTCCCTTTGCCAAGTCAGCTATTCACATACGTTTTGGATACAGCATCAATTAAACTTGAGTTGTGTTCTTTATGACGACCAAATTAATGGTTTGACAGCAGCTTTTTCAATAAACACTGCAAACTGGCCATATTTGAGGTTTTAAAAACCGTTTCTTTTCTGTTCAAAATTCTGACAAACATGTCTCAAGTAAGACTGGGGACAACTTCATTATCCTCCCCACAGTTAATGCCTTTTTGTAAAGAAGGCTGTTTAATAACATGTCTGCTCTGTTTTCACAACTAAATTATTCCAGTTGGTCACACGTTCTAGTCTTCGGCAAGACACTTGTGTTATGAGAGATAAAAACATGAAAAAGGAAATATACTGCAGAAATCAAAAACCTTATCTACTTCTAGACTCTCTCTCTGCCATAATTCGTTTAAGAAGGCCCCAAGAATTTTTGACGTAAACTCAACTACAAACATACATCACTATGCTGATAAAGATCACAGGCTAAACTTATGAAATATAGTGACTTTCATTTCTTTAGTGCTGTTAAAATAAGTTTTTTCTAAGGTTCAACAGACACAAAAGATAAAAAGGGTTACCATTAATCCTTTAAAAAAAGAAGGAGAAGAAGAAGCCGCATAGATTAATTCTGTGGTCTGATGATGTTCTTGAAGATGAACTTTTTAGATTAAGTCAATGAATTAATTTGATGAAGATATTGGAAATCATAAAAAAAATAATAGCATCAAGCTGATTCATTTAATACATCTTTGTTTTGGGCACTTTACAACATAAATTATGTTGAATAACTTTCGGTTTCTCAATTCTGGCCTCATTAAGTTCTATTTCAAGACATTCACTGAGGACAACCCTGCAGGCAGTGTGCTAGGGAACGAAAATACAGAAACCAGTCTCTGGTCAATGAGTTAAGCATGGAGATGGGGGTGGGAGACAGGGTCAGACCTCAAATAAACACAGCTCAGTGTGTGAGCTGCTTTACCAGAGGTGTGTGCAAACACCTGGGGGCAAAATTACAGAGAGAGTCTGACACTGGAGCTGGATCTTGAAAAATGAGTGGGCCGGGTATGAGGAAACTGAGGTGTCCATGAATTAAAGGGAGGGTCAGGGTGGAGGTGTATTCCTGGCAATGGGAAAAGCGGAAGCACAAAATTCAAGGTGTGTTCGTGTGCCAGTAGTTCACAGTGACCACTGTGGTCACAGTGACTACAGCTCAAGTTCAGGATCCCCAAATTGGTAGGGATTAAATGCAGACACACACACCCTGGCCCCTGAGAACCCAGAGCTTTGAGGGACAAGGTCTGAAAGTGCTGTGCTGGGGACGGGGACTCAGAAGTATCTCACTGGGGCAGGCAGTGTGCCTCTCTGTTCAGGAAAGTGTCATAGTTCTAGATCTCTGGGGCCAGAGTGAGAGAGGGGGAAACCTCTATAAAACCTACATGTGCGGTTTTTACACAGAACTGTTCCGTGGGTCTAAGCATAAGACAAAAGACTCTCCTGCTCGACTGTCAATACAGTCGTATTGAAATGGTGGGGCCCACATCTGCTCTGGATCCCTAATGCTTGGAACTTGGCCTCGCTCTCACAGATGTGTGATAATTACATTACTTCTTGACTGAATGACCTTAAGAGGCAACAGAAAGGTGGTAGCTGTGCATCTGTTTCATTCCCTCCTAGGTTGGGTGTGTTACATCCTTTACCATTTGGTGACTGAATCACAGCCCTCCTGGACACAGTGAGTGTCTTGGTGTGAATGTAAGGGAAATCTGAATCCTATTTCTAGCTCTTTCTCTAACCTCTCCACTCCAGTTTATCCCCCTATGCAACGTGTAAGTGATTGCCTTTCATTTCTCAGAGACATGGAGAATTTATAAAATGTTACTTTTCAAAGCATTCTGAGTTCTTGGGAAGAAAGATGCTGGAACAATGAAATTTTTACTGGTTGGCTGGAGTGAGAGGATTAGGAAGAAGATGTTTATCTAAAGGCAGACGGAATCTGGCCGCCTTGGGGCAAGGGCCCAAGAGTAGCAGGCGATTTTCTCACCACTCCTTCTGGCAACCATCTTGCCTCTGCAAGCCATCGAGGCCTCACTGGGATGACAGGAATGGTGGGAAGTGGGGTGGGCATGGCTTTACTCCTTTCCCCTGCACCACTATGTTCTCCCTTCTTGCTAAGCTGTAGGCTAATGAGTTGAAAAGAGGAGACCATGTAGCCCAGCACTGCTGTATTTGACAAAACAATTAAATACCCAACCATAAATGAGGCCAAGTGGCATATGTGCCCAGTTCGCAGGCCGAGTTTTTGTTCTTTAAGCCCCTGTTTAATCAGTTTCATCTCAAAAATTTGAGCCATATTACAGACACTTGCTGGCCTTTAGATTTCTTACTGTTCCTTTTAAGTATGTCATTCCTTATATTTGTTCCCCAATTTAGCAGACACTGGAATAAAGGGGATTAACACAAATTGGGTGCTTATTAGGTCACACTGCAAGTTACTAAATCAGAACCTACTGGTGTGGGTCCTGGGTGGCTGCGTTCTAAATAGGCTCTGCAGGCAGTGCTGGTAACGCACTGGATTTGAGAACCACTGTCTTCTAGCCTTCTCCAGGCAACTAACAAATCATCCTTTCTTCCATGGAGGAATATCACTGCAATCTGTGTCCTTTCTGCCTCTTGATGGGACTGAAGCCCTAAAAATGATTAATCTAAAGCCTACACTCAATTACTTAACTGCAAAAATATAATACGCTAAAATATACACCCAGATTATATCTACTTTGATAATTTAAACAGAGGAGTGCCAACCCAGCAGTGATCTCTTCTGCAGGACCAGGCAGGAGTTTAATTACGAGCTGGTAGGTCATGCAGCTGCCAATTATCTGGAGGGTGATGACACCTCTGGCATGATGGATATCTAAATCTAGTCTTCAGCCACCACAGGAAATCCTCCAACTTCCCTCGATCTGGCAAGGAAGGAAGGCAGGTCCAGGTCTGACAGGTCCAGTACCCAAACGGGAAGGGGAAAGGAGCACAAAGTGAAATGAGGGCTCTGGTGAGTGCAGATTCCCGTCAGGAATCTGCCCCTGTGCCCCCAGCCCTCAGCAGGGGGCTACTGAGGTCAGGAACCACTGTGAGGTTCTCTACTGCCCTCAAGACTGAACAGAACAGGGGCCCATGTCAGGCTCTGGGCACCGTAATACAATCCCATTTAATTAAAAGAAATTTCTGGTAATGAATTAAACAGACCCAAGGAAAAAAGGACACAGTGGCAATATATTCTCCTGGTACCCAGCACGCAGAAGGGAAGGGAGGAAGAGCGGAAGGAGACATAAATAAAAGGGACTACTCACTGGGGCTTTTTTCTTCAGCAAGGTCACAGGCACAGAGCAGGTCAGAATCGACTGAGATGGGTTTCTGCTTAATCCAAAACTTAGTGCTGGCTTTCTGATTCGTAACTGGGTCTATCTCTACTTTGTCTCCAGAGATACCTGTAAGGCCAAGGGGAGGACAAAAAAGAAGCCACAAGAAGTACAAGGTGTAAGTGCTTTCAGTGTAATCATTTCACCTGTCTTACGAATCCTAAATTGCATGAACATGAGCTCTTTCTAGGGCTTTGGGGAATGCCATAGGCTTCTTAAGACAGACATAAGGAGATTCCAAATGGCACAGAGAAGTTGCAGTCTGGTTTCCCGGGTGGGTGAGCTGGGGTTGGAGCCGGGGAGGGGGAACAATCAAAAACCATACAAAAAGGTATTAAGAAGCTTACCTCCTTAGATATAACACAGATACAATATAGAGTTTATCTACATTTTGTTAATGAAATATAGTTACTATGAGATAAGGTTCATTTAAACAATTTTGATCAGTGGTCTCTGTTTTGTTTTGTTTTGCATTAGAAGATCTGGGTTGGACAGATAAAGCTGTAACATCACCTATGCCTAAATACCTAGGCTACCAATGAAGAGTTTCTGATCTGGAAAAATCTTGCACACTAAAAATAGGAAAAATCTCTCTCTCACACTAAATAATTCTCTGACACTAAATAATTATCCATACTGTACTTAAAGGAAGTCAAAGGATCCTTCACATTAAACATTCCAAGTTCAAGTCTTGGAGCCTGGCTTCAGGCTGTGGAGGTCACTGCTTCTCCACCGATGAAGAGACAGCACTGGGTGTGCACTTTATGTAACAAAGACTTTCTAACAGGAATCCAGAACATTAACTACAGGGACTTCAGGTTTCATTTTCAGAGCTGTGAAAGACATAACACACTGTGCAGTGACTGGGAGCAAAGGTGTTAGGAGAACCAAGGTAACACCAGGGATCGAGGGTGTCCTCGGATAACTGCAGAAACGCACAGCAATTGCTCTCCTGGTATCACCAAGCAGAAGGTGCCCAGCCTGACACAAAGGTTTTGGCTAGATGCTCTCTTTTTCCTTTTACTGAAAATCGAGGAATCTGTTCATGAAGTCAAACAAAACCCTTCAATATCCTTCCAGAGTGGACCCCAGATGGAATCTTAAAACTAATTAATTTTTAGGCCACAGTTTAAAGGTCAGGCTCAAAGTGAAAAAAAGCAAAATGAAGTAAAAATATAAGAAATAATTAAAACAATCAAGAGTTCATACTGAAACAGAAAAGACAACCAGAATTAACATATTTCATCCTATGGATCACACTTAGAAATTTTAAAATATAATGTGAGAAAACTTAGTAGGCCATAAGATAAGGTAGATAAAAGAAATAGCTAAATTAAAAAACAAAAATCAAAAGAACACAATGACCACAGTCAGACCAAATTTAAAATTAAAAAAGAAAACAAACAAAATCCTAGTGATTAGTTCTGCCACACACTCCATTCATCTCTATTTTACTTTATGAATAAAGAAATTCCAAACAGCAGTCAGACAAAGGCAGGAGACTGGACAGACTGCGGAAGAGTCTCGCCTGCTGTCTGAAGGAGACACTGCAGTTCAGTTGCTTAACCCTGGTCATTACCGTGTGGTCTTTGGAAAAGACGAACAATTGGTATTTTTTATTAATCGAACGCTGGAATTTGTCATTAGACATATTTCAGGAACACCGTATTTCAATTAGGCATAACGTCATAAGCCCAATTGACTCTGGACGTCCAGGTCTAGATGATTTCAGGAGGGCGAGAATGTATCAGGAGACCAATTTTATTACATTTCACTTAAAATAGATTACCCAGTTACACTCTTCCCTCCAATTTGGTCATTAAATGTTAAAGATCTGGACATTTCTATAGTTCCCTGAAAGAAGAAAAGTACTTACACTGTGGTTGTTGGTAGTGTTTTTTTTTCCCTTCTGCTTCTTGTTTTGACATTTATAAAAGTCAAAACGAGCAGAGCAAAATAAATGTGCAGATCTCTTATGTGGAATAAACCCTGCCCCACATTCCTTTCTCAGAAAGGGAGGGGGAAAGATCATCATCAGAGACATGGTTTTAAAATTTTGTTCTACGGCCCTGCAACTCCTGAAGCCGTAGTCAGTCAATATTGTTAATGTAGCTTGTTAATTTGATAGGATTTGTCAGGTAACTCCACTGGAAAATTATATAAAACTGTTCCAGATGAAAAGATGATAGTGACATGAATTTAAGTGATAGAACAATAGTGGAATATAAACCAGAAATGACACCCAAAGTGGCTGTTGATTTATTGCCGTAGTGAGTTTGGTTCTGGGCTCCCATGTATATTAGTGCTACAAATCTGGGTCCATTTAGCAGAGGGATGCGCATACATACATCACCAGCTCCTGCTCCAAGCCAAGGTCACTCCCCATTGCATCAATCTTTTCAACAGAGCCTACTTCACAAAGCAGGACTCTTGTAACCATCTCAGATATAACAGACTCTCGTCCTCTTTCATCTTTCTTTTATCATGTAAAGTACACTTTAACTTCTATTATTTTTATCTGCAAATTCTTACTGTATAGTTCATCCATTATGGGTTGTATCTCTGCATCAATTGCCTAAGCTCTGCTCGGCCACAAGAACACTTTCCCAAAGACACCCTTTCCTGGGGTTATTGTGCAGTCACTGTTCACAGAGGGGAACCCCAAGCCTGCAGTTTGGGGATGAAGATGTGGGAGACAAGCGCACTAGATTCAAGACAGGCAGGCAGGTGGAACACCGTTTAAACAAGTGGTGAGTTCCAAAAGAGATGCGTGTAAATCAGATTTTTTTCTGAATCAAATCACATTTTCCCAGTGACTTCTAGTTTCAGAGATACTTTATCTTCATTTTGGATTGATCTGTAATTGGCAGGGGCTCCCAACACTTTAGTTTTAAGTTTCTCTGCCCTGCAGGCTTTCAGTCAAGTAGTTAATGATCTGTAAAACACTCGCCTGCTTAGAGGAGTCACTATTTAAAGAAACCTGTAGGGGAATCTTTCCTGACGGGAAAAATCCTTTTGTACATTAAATAACCTCACCCTACTTGAGATACGTGAGTCCGGCTTCTTAAAGCAGGGCACACGGCCCCACAGGACCCTATTCGCTCTTGCTGGACAGTGGCAGCCCACTGCCGGAGCCCATTTTCCTGAGCACACCCAGACCCCACTACTGTTGAAGACAGAGTCTGTGGAATCCAGCCGGGAAGCAAACAGGAGGAGGCAGCCTGGTGGAGAGGAAACCAGTTTGGAAGCTGGTACTACAGGCCAGGTCAGGGGCAAAGAGCGGTGAAGCATTAACTGGTACTAACTATGTGCCAGAAAGGTTAGAAATCCTTTGTGTGCATTGATTCAAATCTCACAACAACCTTATGAAGTTGGTTACTATGTTTTTCCCTATTTTATAGATGAGGAACCTGAAACACAGGGAGGTTAAGTAACTTGCCCAAGTTTACACAGCTACAAAGTGGCAAGGCTGGAATTTGAAGAAAGCCAGGTCATCTGGTTCCAGAATCTGTCCCCTCGTCCACTGCACTATTCTGCAGGGACTGTGCGAGGTGTTTTACGTAACATGCGCTAGGAGAGATGACGGTACTTGTCTAAGGCTGGGGATATTGACTGACTGACTGATTGATTTGGCTGCGTTGGGTCTTCGTTGCTGCATGTGGGCTTTCTCTAGTTGCGGTGAGCAGGGGCTACTCTTCATTGCAGTGTGTGGGCTTCTCACTGCGGTGGCTTCTCTTGTAGAGCTCGGGCTCTAGGCGTGCGGGCTCAGCAGTTGGGGCTCACGGGCTCTAGAGCACAGGCTCAGTAGTTGTGGCGCATGGGCTTAGTTACTCCGTGGCATGTGGGATCTTCCCTGACCAGGGCTCGAACCTGTGTCCCCTGCACTGGCAGGTGGATTCTTT
The DNA here is from genome assembly GCF_005190385.1 of Monodon monoceros. Lineage (NCBI taxonomy): Eukaryota > Metazoa > Chordata > Mammalia > Artiodactyla > Monodontidae > Monodon > Monodon monoceros. The sequence goes on from NW_021703782.1 coordinate 103,396,220, forward strand.
ACCAGGGAAGCCCAAGGCTGGGGAGCTTTTAAGTGGGAAAGCTGTGTTCATACTCAGAGCCATCTGGTTCCCAGGTATGATACTTTCTACTGCTCTGCACGGCCCCATTCAGCTAGGTCAAGAAGATGTGGTAAGAAATTCTGCCCACCTAGTCTTTAGTTTCCTCCCTCAATTTTCACCAAGGAACAAATAATATTCAAATGTGCCAATAAATGTACACCTATTTTTGTTCATACATGGCAAACTGGAGCATGGAATCCTATCAATATTCTTCTGTTTGACCACTGAGCATGGTTCTGAAAAGTTTTTGTGTAAAGTCACTGAAGGAAAGGCAGAGGCACTCCTTAAAGTGTCATTTATGCACTACTTTATAGTAATTCAAATTATAAACATACGTCCAAGAAAACAAGGGAAGCTGGCTTTTGTTAAGTTTACATTTCTCCAACTTAAATGGCCAACAAGAGTTAATACAACCATGTTAGAATACAATGCAACCATGAAAAATTATGTGTAAGAAAAGCTCTGACTTGGAAAAATTCTTATGACACTAGGTGAAAAATATTTATAGAAAAGAGATCAAAAGGATATGCTTCATATTGGTAAGAGTGGTCAACTCTGGCCAGTGGGATTACATCCTTTTCTATATTTTTCCAAAGTAGAAATTTCACCAAAAACAAACATCATTTTAAAAGTTGACTTTGTTTGTTTCTACTTCAGAATTCAGTACTCTTTCCCAATTTTTATTTTTTATTTATTTTTGGCAACGCCATGTAGCTGCAGGATCTTAGTTCCCCGACCAGGGGTTGAACCCGCGTCCTTGGCAGTGAAAGCGTGGAGTCCTAACCACTGGGCCGCCAGGGAATTCCCTCCCAATTTTTAAAATGTGAGGAAGTAAGTATGTTAAATTCTGTAACTGGTAATCATGAGAAGTGATCCTAAACTGAAGACTACTTCCACCTAGCAGTTCTCCAGTCCCTGAGGGGCTGGACTGCTGGGAAGGGCCCCCAGGAGCTGCGTTATACCCAACCCGGTGCCACTCTGACAAATGGTCCTGGGGAGGCTCCACCCCAGCAGCCCAGCCGGTGAGGAGGAGGAGAGGATGGGGGCTGGCCCGAAGCAGCCGGAGTCAGCCCCTCCCCTCGGAAACATTTGTCTCCTTAACCAGCTCTCCTCCCCAACCCACTTATCCAAAGCCATCCGTCATGACCTTTTCATGTTCTCACTTCTGACAGCTTCCAGATACAGTGAGTCAAACTTCACTGGAAGCAAACTATCACACCAACTGTCAAAGGCAGAAAACACTGCCTGATTGCTGTCCTCCATCAACGCCACCACATAAATCCTTCCTTAACAAGCAGCTCAAAATAAACAAAAATGCAACTATAATGTATATACAACTCTCTGGGAGACTATTTGTCCAATGCTTTAGAGTTATCACAAGGAGACCCTTGTCTGTTTTAGCTAACCAAAAGATTCCCGTAAGAGGAAATGAGCCCTGTATATCACCTTCTGCTAACACAGACTGGGTACCTACTTGGGGCAGCCCCTGCGCTGGGTCCTTTTGTGTGTAGCAACTTAATGAGAGCTCACCACATCTCTACCAGGAAGGCAGTAGCAGCCCATTTTACATTTAAAGGCAGTAGTGCAGAGAGGTTAGGAATAGGGGACTTTGGAGTCACAGAGTCCTGAGTTCGGGTATCAGCTTCCCTACTTCCTAACTATGTGACTTTGGGAAAGTTGCTATAAATAGATGGTGATGATAATAAAATCCACCTCATGGGCTTGTTATGAGGATTAAGTGAAGTAAGACTTGTAAAAGTGCTTGGAATAGTGGTTAATCCATAGCTAGTGACATATACGACTACTTCTCATGACTATTGTTACCCGGAGTCAGGCACTGGGCTAAGGGATGTGATACAGACCCAGTGATGAGGGTCAGGACAGGGGAGTGAGCTCAGAGAGCCCTGGGAGGGATAGGAACAAGGGACCTGCCCGGCGCTAGTCTGGGGTGGGGGTGGGAGGTGATTCTCTCTGGGACCGGCTCTATACCCCAGTACTGGAAGCACCGGGATCCAGAACAACTGTCCACCTGGGAAGCCCAGTGCCCTCATCCCCACGAATCCTTGCAATAACCTCCCATCACCAAGAGGGCAAACCTCTTCCCAGCAACCTCCAAGAGTTCAATTCAACATCAGGAAGAACATTCTCACATCTGGAAGTTGTGGAAACGTTTGTGCTAGGGAACCCCTGCCCTACAAGGTCTCCAAGTCATGAATCTGGAGATCTTGATCTCACTGGTATTATCCTGGGCAAAGTTACTTCTCCCTCGGTGAGCCTGAGCATTTTCCTTTGTAAAATGAGGAAACAACAGTACCAACTCCTAGGGTGTCATGAAGGCAGAATGGCCTAAGCATGTACAAAAGAGCAGAGTGCCTGGCACATAATAAAGGCCCAATTATTATCAAAATTATTATTAAAAATGACCTCAGAAAGGTGAAATGATGTACTTGACCAGGGTGAATCAAGTTAGGAAACGGCAAAGCTGGGGTTGAAGCCCAGGTCTATGGGACTAAGTCCAGTCCGTGTGTGTTCCGACATGTCAGCTGTTTCCTATATGCTTGACTCTTAGAAGGCACAGCTGCCCCACAAGGCACACTTAAAATACCCTTCTAGTAAGCTGAAACACCAGTTTGGCAAAAATTAGGGCATTTAACATTCCACGCCTCAGTGTATTTCCTGAGTTATTGCTTATTTGCTTGGACATCATGAGCTGTGGTTCATTCATCAATTTCCTACAACTGTGAATCCAAGACTACAAAAGCCCCACTGCTGTTAAATCCTGGAGTAGCTTTTTATACAATTCTGCAGTCCTCTTGTCTTCAGGTTACCTAGAGCCTATGAAAGCCTGGAAAAGCCCCTGGGGAGTGTCACTGAACAACTCTTGGCCAGAGTGGATTTTGCTGAATTTATACAGCCAATCGATAGCATCTACAGAGCAGGCAGGGAAGTCTTTGATACTTCTCTGAATTTACCCACAGGATCAGACACAAAGGCTGTTTGGGCTTAATGAGAGATCACCAAGTCTGGGGCTTTCATTTCCCATATGAAGAAATTGAGGCTCAGGGCAGGGATATGACTTGTCTGATGTCACCCATTAATGACAGCTATAACCATAATTCACATCCCATACTACCAAGCTAGGGCTTAAAAAGACCCACTTTGTCTCACTATGCATTATGTTTACAGTGATCAAATGCATGACAGTATAGGGACTTGCCTGGTGGTGCAGTGGTTAAGAATCCGCCTGCCAGGGCTTCCCTGGTGGCGCAGTGGTTGAGAGTCCGCCTGCCGATGCAGGGGACACGGGTTCGTGCCCTGGTCTGGGAAGATCCCACATGCTGCGGATCGGCTGAGCCTATAAGCCATGGCCACTGAGCCTGCACGTCCAACAGCCTGTGCTCCGCAACGGGAGAGGCCACAACAGTGAAAGGTCCGTGTACCGCAAAAGAAAAAAAAAAAAAAAAGAATCCGCCTGCCAGTGCAGGGGACACGGGTTTGAGCCCTGGTCCAGGAAGATCTCACATGCCACGAAGCAACAAAGACCGTGCGCCACAAACACAGCAGTAATGCTGTGCTTCCTAAGATAATTTATAATATCACCTGCAGAATGAGGAAAAACCTGATCGTCCCTACGCCCAGGCCCCAGTACATTGTCAGAGCTCAAGTGCCAAGGATGAGGAAGTGGTAAAAAGAATACGGAACCTTGGCAAACTCTCACGTATCCGATTCCCACTAATTCCATTATGCCAGTGGTTCTCAACGTTTTCCAATTCTTAATTCTTTCTCAGCCATCTGAGGAGCCTGACACATTGTCACTAGTAACCGTGGATTACTGAACAGGAATTCTCAAAAGGGCAGATCTGGGAGCAGAGAGGAAAGTATACAGTTAGAAAAAGCCTCTCGAGTTTCCGACATTCCCTGTCAGGGGATTTTCCCTTGACTTGATCACTGCATTAAGCATTAATGTGGTAAAGAAATTTTCTGGAGGCAGTCTTGATAGTATCTGTCCTGCTACCTCATAAATTCATTAGGATTTGATAAACTCTATTCCAAATTTTGGTTCAGAAAATGTTGTCACAACAGGGAGAGAACAATTATTTAATACTAGAATTTATTGCTAGTTTATTACTATTAACACTAGAATGCTGGGACTTCCCTGGTGGTCCAGTGGTTAAGAATCCGCCTTCCAATGCAGGGGACGCAGGTTCGATCCCTGGTTGGGGAACCAAGATCCCACATGCTGTGGGGCAACTAAGCCCTCATGCCACAACTAGAGAGCCTGCGTGCCACAACTGGAGAGCCCGTGTGCCGCAACTACAGAACCCACACGCTCTGGAGCCTGCATGCCACAACTACAGAGCCCATGTGCTCTGGGGCCCATGCACCACAACTAGAGAGAGAAAACCCGCACACCACAACTAGAGAGAAGCCTGTGCACCACAACGAAAGACTCTGCATGCTGCAACTAAGACCCGACACAGCCATAAATAAATAAATAAATATTTTAAAAAATATTAGAATGCTAGAATTTGCATTCTCAAATTACTCAAGGACCCAGGGATCCTGGAGTTAAACATGATGCAAGTCTCCTCATGAACGTTTTAGTGCCTTTGAATGGAGAAGGGTATCTCCTTAGTATTCAATATGAAATGGAAGAGTGGAAGGAAGATCAATCCATTTCTTAAGAACATGAATTTCCAGATTACGTAATGACTTGAACTATCCCATTGGAAAATAACAGGGGTGAATATTTTATCCATACAAGCACATGACCTACTTTCAGTGTCAGAGTGAGCTTGAGGAGTAATAAAGTCCAGGCCACAGCTGTTGCTTCCACTCACGTAGTTTTGTGTTGTAATGTGTTTCTTAAGTTTGCATAGTACATATTAAAAAATAATACTGTGATAAGGTCTTCTTTGAGTGCTGGCTTTTAGGTACTGACCGGAGGGTTAAATAATAACTGCAATAGGATAAACCAGGAAAGACAACAGATGGCAAACATGCTGCCTCTCATCATGCTCAGGCCCAAGGCAGACATTTTTAATCAATCACAGAGTTTATGTTGCCCTCAGATGCAGCTTGAGATGCTACCTCAGCACAATGCTCTGGGCAGCCATTACAAACTTGGAGTTGTTTATGAGATGAAATCTCTTTGCTTTCTCTAAGGTATGTGCTACTGTACTTGATGCTTTTGTTAAAAAACTACTGTGATCACAAGTGTTATGATTATGCATATGGATTGTTTTATGAAGAGATAATGGAGGTAACCATGGAAACTTCTGGTAGAGGTTGTTTTATAATATAATCTTTATCTGTAAACCCTATACAGAATTATGTTAGATTATATACGCAGTAATGACACAGATGGGATTCATGGTGTATTATGTATTCAGTAACATATTCCTTTGGTGACATAGGGATGGTCAATGTGGACAAATGATAAGGTGAAGGAGTCAAGTTAGCACAAGTGGCACAACTATCAAAACATTTCTCAGCCTGAGACCCTGTGCTGGGAAAACCAGGCTGACCTGCCCAATAAGTAAAAACAAGCGTTGGACAAAGAGATAAGGGGTAAGGAAGTCCTTTGAATACTGTGAGATTGCATTTCCCAAACCCCATAATTAAGGAGAGATTCTGAGCCAGCAGGTCTGGTATGAGGCCAGGGAGTTGGTGAGTCTGATACACAGTCATGGTAGGAACCACTGCCTTAAAGTACCATATAAATGAGAGGTATGCTATGGTCATGTCTTGACCTTCTCTGCCTTGAGTCTTACATGGGTTTATGGGCAGCCCCTTGGCTGGTGTGTTGTAATTCAGTTTCCGTCAGCCAGCCAACAAGAACTTATTGATAGTATACTATGGGCTTCTTAGATCATGGCTGGCATTCACCATCTGACCCTTTTATTTATTTATTTATTTTTGCGGTACGCGGGCCTCTCTCTGTTGTGGCCTCTCCCGTTGCGGAGCACAGGCTCCGGATGCGCAGGCTCAGCGGCCATGGCTCACGGGCCCAGCCGCTCTGCGGCATGTGGGATTTTCCCGGACCGGGGCACGAACCCGTGTCCCCTACATTGGCAGGTGGACTCTCAACCACTGCGCCACCAGGGAAGCCCCCATCTGACCCTTTTAGATTCAATTTCCCCAAACCTACTTCAACCTGCCAGCCTTGGCATGTTTGGGTAGCACCCATGTCTTAGTGCCTGATCCTACGGTCAAGCATACAGGAGCTCAAGTTAATGGAAAAAAATCTCAACTTGGTATAAGCTCAGGCAAGATCTACACTTAAAGGGCACCTGTACTTTTACGCCCAACATGGAAGGGAAGCAGACAAGATGAAATAGTCCAAAAATACTTTCTGGAAATACAGGAATGACGGCTTTGTTTGTTGAGTTTTCCAGGTTGACAGAGCATGGGTGGCAAATAGATTTCAACTTAAGAACGAAGTAACGCCAACTGATTGGTAGGGACTGCTTATAAGGCTGTGTTGGATGGGACTTCCCTGGTGGTCCAGTTGCTAAGACTCCGTGCTTCCAATGCAGGGGGTGCGGGTTCGATCCCTGGTCGGGGAACTAAGATCCAACATGCCACGTGGTGAAGAAAAAAAAAAAGGCTGTGTTGGAAATGATTCTGAGGTCAGGTCTGGGCCCAGAGGGAAGAAGTGCAGTGACTGATTAACAATGTGAACGGAGGATGGACTAGCAGCACACGTGCTACACTGACACTGACCTCCAGATGCTAGGATAGGGAGAAGAGTGAGGGATGGGCAGAATTTTTGGAACTGGCCAACTAGAAGTAATCACTTCCTTGGCGAAGGGACGTTATTAATGACTGACACATCTGTCATGTGATGGACTGGATTTAGTGTATAGGATTGAGTTTCAGTCCCAGTTCTGCTACTGGGACTGGATATCCTACTGTATATCTGATGGCTGACAGGGAGGGAAAGAGAGTTAGTACTTATTAAGCAACAGCTATGTGCCAGGAAGCACTAAGTGCTTTATATACATCGCATGATTTCATTAACTCCTCCGAGCTTCAGTTTTGTCATGAAATGGGAATAACATCGTCAGTGTGCTGTGTCAATTAAATATGGTAATGGGGTGAAAGTTCATTGTATACTGTACATTGTTATATTGATAGAAATACAGAATATTAGTGCAATGACGATCTGCATTCAAGGCATGATCTAGTTGTTAGCCACAGGCCTCAGCCTCAGACAGTCTTGGATCCCAGCCTCATTACTTACTAGATTTTCCCTTTACCCCAATCTCCTCAAATAAAAAACAGAGATAATATCAGTACTATCTAATAAAGTACTATGATTACAGGAGACAACGCATGTAAGAGAGTGATCAGCAGAGTGCTTGGCACATAGCAAGCATTTGATAAGCGATAACTGCTTTTAAAAATTATAATTCTTCCTGTTATTATTTAAAAAGATCAGATCTTTGTCCCAGGTTTCATTAATGGACTCCAATCAAGTTTTTCATTCATATAAAAGTCTGGTGGACCATTCTCTGCAGGAGTGAGAAATCTCAGCATATGCTGTCCTTTGCCAAGCAGGATTGGCCAATTTTAGAAAGCAACAAGGCTGACCTGTCTGTTTCCGTTGATGACGGAGAAGTGTCCAGAATGACGGTGATTTCTGGCTTGGTGGGTAAATTTACTAGATGGGTGGCATTTCCCTCAAGGACAGACTGAGTGGCATAGAGCAGAGGATTAAAATGGTCTGTCCCCACGTGCAGCTTGTGTGAGGAGTACTGTATCACATCAAAAAGTAAACCTGGGGGCTTCCCTGGTGGAGCAGTGGTTAAGAATCCACCTGCCAATGCAGGGGACATGGGTTCGAGTCCTGGTCTGGGAAGATCCCACATGCCGTGGAGCAACTAAGCCCGTGAGCCACAACTACTGAGCCTGCGCATCTGGAGCCTGTGCTCCACAATGGGAGAGGCCGTGACAGTGAGAGGCCCGTGCACCACGATGAAGAGTGGCCCCCGCTCGCCGCAACTGGAGAAAGCCCTCGCACAGAAACGAAGACCCAACACAGCCAAAAATAAATAAATTAAAAAAAAAAAAAAAAAAAAAGTCAACCTAAAACGTTGGGTGAGAGATGGGGAGCGGGTTGAGTGAGAACCGAAGTTGCTGCACGCGCTGCTTAGGCTGCTCCCTAGAGTCAATGCACTGCCATTGGGATGGGGTGTGTTTGTGCCTGAGTTTCTGTCCTTTCTGCCTGTGACTGGAGATGGGCACGATGTAGGATATGCTGCTTGACAACCAGTAAGATATGATATATCCGGATGGGCAGTAACACACTACTTCATTTCTCTTTTTAATATGGTGAAGAGAAAAGGCTTTTAAAAAAGAAAAAAGCTCCTTTCCACAGAAAAGCCATATGTGATCACTGTAAAAATCCCAGGAAAAAAAGAAAAAAAATCACTTGTAACTTTACCACCCATTGATAACTATTGTTAGCATTCTGATATATTTCCTTGGAGGAATTTTTAAATATATATATATTTATGTATACGTGTGTTGGCATATATGTGCTTATGTACATATACTCATATTTGCATAGCTGCAAATCATACTGTGAATGTTATTTTTTCTATTTTTTTTTACATCTTTATTGGAGTATAATTGCTTTAAAATGGTGTGTTAGTTTCTGCTTTATAACAAAGTGAATCAGTTATACATATACATATGTTCCCATATCTCTTCCCTCTTGCGTCTCCCTCCCTCCCACCCTCCCTATCCCACCCCTCTAGGTGGTCACAAAGCACCATACTTTTTCTATTTTAACATATTGATACATTCCCATTTCAATAAAAATTTTGAGAGGGCTTCCTCTCAAAGGTTTTATAACATTTCTGTATATGGCTGTACCACAGCATACTTAAAACACGCTGCTGATCACTGGATTATTCAGTTAACAATTTGTTATTAAAAGAAATGCTGAGACTAAAAAAAAAAAAAAAGTCTGGTGGAAAATTGATGTAATTTTGGGTCTTGCAAATCAAAGTCTGAGTCTCTTATCCCCTGACTTTCCCAGAAACAAACAGCAGACAGTAAAACTGGGACACTGGCCCCTACTCCCCAATCAGGAGGCAGGCTGCTACAATGGCACCGCAGAGCTTGGGAATGCCGAGCCTCGGCTCTGCGCTCTCATGTACCACTAACTCAGAGTGGATGGTTTTTTGTGGAATCAGCAGTGCTGCTGGGTAAATGCCGCACACAGACACTTACCACTTAGAAGAACTTGCCACAGGGGGCAAGTGGAATCTCTGCTCTGACTGACACAGGATGGACGAGCAGAGGAGACCATCCATCAGTGTCAGGAAAGATCTGAAGCACCCGGCTAGTCAGTTGAAATAAAATAAATTATTTACTGATCTCAGAATCCGGCTGCTCACTTGAATGCTCATAAAGAACGTTTGCTGCCCTGAACTTCGCAGTAGATGCTGTTTCAGAAAGAAAGAATTTCTGGACTACTGTGTGCAGCCTTTTGTTGTTGTGAGAATGAAAAGGGTGTTATCTGCTTTCCAAGAAGGAAGTAAGGGTCTTAATACATACCTGAGCTCATCTACATGCGAACAGGAAACGAACTTATTTATTCACTGCATGATACAGTACTCGTGGGCACAGTTTATCCGACTGTCACAAAATTACTTAGGATTAATTAATGAAGTTTTTGCTTATAACGGTAAAGACTGAATTTAGATTCATAACAGAAACAAATGTTCTGACAACATCTAATATTTTAGAAGTTCCTCAGTTGTGACTTTCCACCAGAGGGTGCTATGTGTGCCACTGGAAGCATTCAGAGGTGACTGGGACCAGCTTCCAGTCACCTCATTTCTGAGATCCAATGCTCTAGGCAGAGACACTTGCATTACTATCATCATCTATTTCTACCTGACAAGTCTCCACCGTGACTTTGCCAATAGAGCCACTACTTAATTTGAGTGACCTGGTTAAATACTTTCAAGACGGTGGACTAGTGCTCGCTTTGGCAGCACATATACTAAAACTGGAACGATACAGAGAAGATTAGCATGGCTCCTGTGCAAGGATGACACGCAAATTTGTGAAGCGTTCCATATTTTTATACCCTGAGAAAACCATAATTCAAAAAGAGTCATGTACCACAATGTTCACTGCAGCTCTATCTACAATAGCCAGGACATGGAAGCAACCTAAGTGTCCATCGACAGATGAATAGATAAAGAAGATGCGGCACATATATACAATGGAATATTACTCAGCCATTAAAAGAAACGAAATTGAGTTATTTGTAGTGAGGTGGATGGACCCAGAGTCTGTCATACAGAGTGAAGTAAGTCAGAAAGAGAAAAACAAATACCATATACTAACACATATATATGGAATCTAAAAAAAAGGTCATGAAGAACCTAGGGGCAGGACGGGAATAAAGACTCAGACCTACTAGAGGATGGACCTGAGAACACAGGAAGGGGGAAGGGGAAAGGGTAAGCTGGGACAAAGTGAGAGAGTAGCACTGACATATATACACTACCAAACATAAAACCGATAGCTAGTGGGAAGGAGCCGCATAGCACAGGGAGATCAGCTCGGTGCTTTGTGACCACCTAGAGGGGTGGGATAGGGAGGCTGGGAGGGAGGGAGACACAAGAGGGAAGAGATATGGGGATATATGTATATGTATAGCTGATTCACTTTGTTATACAGCAGAAACTAACACACCATTGTAAAGCAATTATACTCCAATAAAGATGTTAAAAAAAAAAAAAGATGGTGGACTAGGAGAGAAAGCAATAGGCAAAATAAACATAATAATGACAATGATAACAGCACTAAGATAAGCTACTATGGGCCACTTTCATACACAATCTTGAAAGGTAAACATTATAATTCCCACTTCATAAATGACAAACGCTAAGACTGAAAGGGGAAGGGACTTGTCTAAGCTGACACTGCAGGCAAGTGGTAAAGCTGGGATTCAAACCCATTTTTGCCTGCAGAACTTGGGCTCTCTGCACAGACCCTTTTGTGGACTTTTTCCTTTGAATGAATATACAGATCAGAATCTGATGAATTCAAGTTTGGCTTTTTGCCTTTGGAAAAAATGTGGGGAAAGAAGCCTTGCTCTTGGTTATCTTTCCAAGGCACTGCTTTGCACCTTGGGGAACAGCAGGGATTATGCTCACCTGGGAAAATCCTCACCTTGTACCCTGGACCTCTATCTTGACTGCAGTTAGGCTACTTACTGGGCTTCTTAAAACTAGACCCACTCAGAAAAAGCAGACCCTCTGTTACTGGGAAAGCACTGCAGGCAAACACAAATGATGTCTGAGTAGCATTCTTATTTTAGCAAATTTTTTTTTATTTTTTTTTTTGCGGTATGCGGGCCTCTCACTGCCGTGGCCTCTCCCGTCGCGGAGCACAGGCTCCGGACGCGCAGGCCCGGCGGCCATGGCTCACGGGCCCAGCCGCTCCGCGGCATGTGGGATCCTCCCGGACCAGGGCACGAGCCCGCGTTCCCTGCATCGGCAGGCGGACTCCCAACCACTGCGCCACCAGGGAAGCCCTAGCAAACTTTTAATTGAAAATATACAAAGTGTATAAATCCCAAGAGTTTATATAACTTGACTTTTCCACAAAGTCTACATACTCATGTAATCAGCCCCCAGATCAAGAAACAGAACCTTACCAGTACCCCAGATGCTCCCCCATCCAGTCACTAGAGCCTCTTCACTCTCCAGGATAACCACTATCATTACTTCTACATATTACTTTTGTGTACTTTTGAACATCATATACATGGAATCATACAACATGTGCTTTCTCCCCCTTTTTTGGGCATCTGGCTTGTTTTTGAGCAGCCTTATTAATTTTACTTCTATGAGAGATACCAGAAAAAGCATCTTTAGAAAGAACAACACTGAAGAACTTTATGTTTTAAGAATTAACATTAAATAAACAATTTTTACCACTTTAGAGGTTTTTTTTGTGAGGAGGGAGAAAGAGGTTTACGGAGGGGGAAAAAAGGTAGGTTGTGTGTGTTCCAATTCAGATACTGGGTGCTAATTCATCTATTTAGTCTGTCAGAATCACCATCATCTTACAAGCTCTTGTTTACTGAGCACTTGCTATGTGCCATGCACCCTTCTAAGTATTGCGTGTGTGATAATGACTTTTCATCCCCGTAATTACCCTATCTATGAGACAGAGACTATTATCTTCATCTTACAGAGGAGGAGATTGCGGCTCTGCATCACTTGACTGTGTTGATACAGCTAATGAATGAGCCAGGGTTTGAACCCAGGCTTCTAACTCTTCAGTCTGTCCTCCAAGCTTCCACTATATTGCCTCTCCACTAACAGCTCACAGTCTACCAACTGCCAGGCCCTGCGCTAAGCTAAGTGGAGTATCTGACTCATTCCCCACAGCAATCCTAAGAGGCTGGCACACTGATATTCCCATTTAAACAGAATGGAATCAAGCCTCAGAAAGATTAAGACACTTGCCTAATACTGCTGGTTGTCGACAGAGCCACAATTTAAACCAGATGTGATTCTGATGCTCATCTCTTAATTAGTAAGCTACTGTCAGCATATCTCAAGCTCCTGTCGGTCAAGTTGGGATGAACATTTGAGAGCTTTTTGAGACTTATTACAAATCAGCCACACTAATGCCCACATTAGAAAAGGTTTTATTATGAGACATTTACAAAACATTTGTG